>NW_023614248.1:0-40001 GCF_013339695.2 Rhipicephalus sanguineus
GCGTGCTGTGCGTTTTTTTTTTTTTTTTCATATGCTGCAAGAACTGCTAATGTATTGAAAAGGCTGTGTGTCATCGATTACTTTACAGCCATAGAGTTTCATAATATTTTTATAGTATGACACTCTATGCCTATACAGCCAAGTGTCCTGGCACATGGGTACACCGTACATCTGACTTCCACATTGCCTTTTTTCTTTTCAGGTAATCCAAAAGTTAAGTTTCCAGGTGATCCTGCTGTCAGAGATAATGATCAGTAGAGGCCGGATTTTTAGGCACTAAAAAATCTCGTTTTAGGCGCCAAAAATAGGCAGGCAAAACAACGTTTTAGGCTTTCAAAATAGTAAATAATAAATTTTCACATAAATACAAATAACTTGAAACGATCGATAGAGCTCGCGCACGTACTTCAAGACGTGCGCGAGCTCTATCTACGAAAGTAAAACAGAAATGTTATCGCTTAAGATGGCACATGCGTTAAACAGTTGAACATATCCGTGCAGTTTGCTTTCTCCCGCACGGTTCGCAGAACACTGTCTCTCCCGTGTTCTGCACGGTGAGTCAAGGTTCCACTGTCGAATCAACACACTCCTGGGTGTCTTCTCGGCATGAATGAGAAGGGCAGAGCACAAGCAGATAGCCAGATCGCTAAAACACCAGACGGAAGGGATTCCTGCCAAGGGCGTCCGCAGAACTTTTCGCAGGGGGGTGCGCATCCGTGCCGGGGGCATCCAGCACTGGCAGGAGCTCTTTCACTCCGTGACATGACCGGCAAGATTAGTCAATAGTGAAACATGCAAAGTTGACTGGCAAGGCGAAAGGTCATTTCCCACGGATATGCGGGACCTGAGTGTGCTAATCATGCAAGCTGTGTAGCTTATTGCTACTGCATAGAAAAATATTATCCGGAATTCCAAGGGGGGGGGGGGGGTGCAGCTGCCCCCCTTGCACCCCTCTCCGGACGCCTATAAAATTTTCCTCCTATTATCCGGGTCGAATCGCGTAGAGCCAATTTATACCCTGCCAGTGAATCACTCGCGTAACCAGGGGGGAGGGGGTTCAACCCCCCCCCCCCGAAGCTTTTCAGTTTTGCATGCGTATATATGCACGTATGATAATAATAATATCTGGGGTTTTACGTCCCAAAACCACGATATGATTATGAGAGACGCCGTAGTGGAGGGCTGCGGAAATTTCGACCATCTGGTGTTCTTTAACGTGCACCTAAATCTAAGCACACGGGCCTCTACCATTTCTATATACACGTATGCATACAAGCGCACTCACGATCGAACATACAGAGTATGGTTGAAAACCGCCCCCCCCCCTCCCTTCCGAAAAAAAAAATTCTGGCTACGCTGATGCAGTGAACACCTTACAACCCAAGCAACATTTTATCCTTGGCAAAATGTCGGCCTGACGTCGCTGGCCAACTGCACTGTCGTTGGCCCAACCTTGGCACCCGATGTAGGGCCGGTCTCGGGGATTGACATTGGCCTCATGTGGGCCTGCGTCGGCACCCAATGTAGGCCCGTCCACCGTGGCCGACGAGGCCGAGTGCATGCCGCTCGCGGGTTGACTAATGCCCGACCTTACATAAGCGTCGATTTACCGACGGCCGTGGGTCAGTTGCGGACGTTTTTCGCTAGTATTGCTCTGCTTTTTTTTTCTTATTTTTTGTGCGTGTTCTAACAAAACGCATCAATTGTTTTTCTGGTGTGTTGATGCGTGTCGTATTTAATGTGAACGGGCAGTTTATAGAGGCGTTTAACTCTATCTGAATTAATTACGGGCAGAGTGCACATGTAAGACGGAATTAAACGCCTCTAATGGTCTGCACTTGTTAACGTGTTAATACGTAACACACAATAAAAGAAAGACGTGAATATAAGTTTTCTCTCTTTAGATCTTTATTTTTCAATTGTATAGATGCACTAATTTTCCATGCAACATTGGTCGCACGGAGCGTTTGCATCAGCCCTTGTGCAACGCAACCGTACAGTCCATGTGATCACGGCATGATAACGCTGACATATATAAATATAAAGACGGACGGCATTCCTGTTGGATCGGCTCCCTTCTTTCGGCCACTTCTCGTGCTCTTGGCCCTGTGCGCAGATGCGACGTTTTACCGTCGAGATGTGAGACTTGCATTTTTCTTCTGTCGGGAAAAACTGAAAGAAACAACAATGAATAATACTGTGAGAAAGGTAGACTATTTACTTGACCAGTTGCACAGACATGTCGCGTCTAGAAACTCTATTCACACAACTAAACAAAATAATTTTGTCGCTGCACAAATAAGAAAAACACTGCACTTACAATAAATGCGAGTGTGCTGAAATTCCGAGAAGTGCTTCAAGCTCCACAGCGCACAAACTAGATAATATGTGGAGAGAGGATGGATCGAGGTTTTCGTTGTTGGCTATGTCACTGGAAAACAAATGGTACAATAAATAGATTAATGAGAAAACTTCAAAGCAGCCGCGGGCCAGTCACATATTGTGCAGTCGGCATTTACAGCACACCTGCGACCAAATTCAATGTGAAAAGCGATTGCGTGAGACTTTCATAACCAAGCATACATCTTACCAGAGTTCTTTTCAGTTGGCGAGAGCAGCGCAGCACGCTATTCACACTACAGTCCTTGTTGCAGGGTTCCCTAGAGAAAACGGCAAAATATGTCACGGTCTTACAATAAGATGCCACAAATAAAAAACAAGAAAATCTGACATATTTGCCGGTCAACGAAGTCTTGGATCCACGGACAAATATAACCGCCGTTCGCCTGAACATTTCTGATCTGCCAGCTAGAAGAGACGACCAGATTGACGCATCAATTGTGCAAATAAAATTTGATTTTGTCGCTAGACAAAACTCACCATGCGATACAGCGAGGAAATAAAATGCCACTTACGAGTTCGCTTCAAGTCCTCGGCAATGGGAGAAGGCCGCCTCCAGGATCAAGGCAAACGAAATGCCTCTGAGTGCTTGCCTTGCCCGTCTCTGTGCAGTGTGCACTGTGCAGTGTTTCAGCACGTCCTCGCTCGAAAGAGCTACAATTTGGCGGGAACTGACGCATGGAGCTTGCTCCCCTCCCCAGCGCTGTGGCAAAGAAAAAAAAGAAAACGCGAGAGGTGCGGGGTCCGGCGCCCCGCTATGGTAGCGAGACGCGCTTTTACAATCCCGACCAAGTCCAGCCGGCCACTGCAGCGCCGCGGCGCGGTCACGGCTTGAACTATTACGAGCGCGCGAAGCTAGGTGCTTTTTTGACGACCGCGCGCGGCCTAGGCACCGAAATGCGCGAACGTCCCTAGCTGTTTTAGTCCCTAGAGTGCCGCTCCTGCAGTGAGTCCATGGTTGCAGATAGCAGCAGCGTCGCGTGTTGTGTGGAAGGGAAAGCCTCGGATATCAACATTCCTTTTTCCGTGGAACATACGAACGTCGGAAAAAAGCTCGGTCGCTGTCGGGCCCGCCATCATTCGATGTTGTTGCGTGTGAGGAGGTCTTTGCCATTTGTTACGTGTCCATCTGCCATGCACACGAGCATGCGGTCATTTCGATGGCAAAGTCGGTATGAACGCGATGTGTGCTTCTTGTTTTGTGAACTCTCATTGCTATGAGATAACCAGCCGGCGTCGTTGTGCCCTGTATTGAGGCTTCTTTTCGCAACGTGTAAACGACTGCAAACGGCAAGCGACTGCATCGGCAGCTTCCAGTTGTTTACGGACGAGTACGTACTGTACATACATGCCAATTATGTAAGTAAATTATGTTAGAGTGTTCTGCGGCAAACACGATCCGCAATCGTTTCCTTGCCGTTCAGCAGGCTGTAGTGTGGCAACAGGCTGTAGCCGCGGACGGGTTATTGCGTCGCTGCTTCCAATCATTTGTGCTTGGTCGTTTAATTTCGCCTGGAAAGCCAGTGCGAATGCATTGTGCGCTGTTTTGTTGAACTCCCGTTATTAAAAGCAAACTGGTCTGTGCCTTGATCAACGAGACATCGTCAATACTTCCTTTTGGGCAGGTTGGTTCATTGTTGACGAGTAACCGCGCGAACACACCCACTATGGCAGTGGTTCTGAACTGGGTGTCCACGGACCCCAACGGGTCCGCGACACTCATAAAAAAAAAAAAAAAAAAAAAACTTTTTGGAGGCTGACTATACCCTGCGACAGCGGCCCCTTTTCATTTGTGGTATGCTTCGCCGCGTAAAACTTCTGCACTGCGGCAAAGCTAACCTATAATTCCACTTCTTTATCAGATGGCTTCAAAGCTTCTGTTGCAGTTGTCTTCGGCATATGTGCGCGAGCACACTTACTCTAGCTTTCAATATTTGAAGAACAAACATTGCCAAAAAAGAGGTTGAAGGTGGCTGCACACAGCACAGCTTGTTAACAAGCTGTTGACATCGAATCAGCGTGGCACATTACTCTGACCATGCTTTGCCAGGGAGAAATAAAAGCCACCTGTTTCAGCTGCACGTTGTGTTAATTTATTACTCTGACCCTTTGTCTCTCACTGCAAGGGGTTCCCAGATCATCCATGGCTGATAACCACTGCACTAGAGACGACACGGACACACTAGCGCTGACGTACAACTGGATTAAAGGGGCCCTGGATAGCCTTTTCATCTGTAAACTGCAGCACCGTAGTGCGTGTAATGCTGAATACTGAGGTGAATGCAAAAAGAATGATCGAAATCAGTGCATTCCATAGTTCGAGAAGAAGCAATGAAAACTGCACGCTTAATTTGTGTCGCAGGGCCCCTTTGATGGCAGAATGACACACCTTATATATGCCAGAGTGAAGCATGGGAAAAAGAAGAGGGATGCAAAACAAGGCTTAACACACAAAAACATGATTTTTATTTTCCTTTGAGATCCAAGATGTAACAGCTGCATCCAGAAGATGAAACTCAGCATTAAAGAGGGCAAGAGATGGTGCTAATGCACTTATCAATTGTCTTAATATGATAGGCTTCTAAACTGATACGTGCAGTGCTGCCTTCACTCCTATCGCAAACTGTCGTCCCTTTAAACCGGGCCACACATTTTGCTCACTCGGACTCACCAACAAATGGTGATTGACAAAGCGCCCAGTTCCTCCAACGTAGAACATCCCACATGACATGGGAATGCAATACGCCACCCCTGTGGAACACTTGACCAACAGCGTTTTGTGGTTCTTCCAGCATCCACATTTACTGGTGTTGCAAATGCATGGCCACAGCTTTCCCACCTTATTAGGAGTAGACAAACAAATTGTGACACCGTGCCTACTTCTCATCTTCTTAAGATAGTGGGAAACTATATGAACGTATTGTACAACCTCTGGTCTAAGGGTCTTCCGGTGAACCTTCGCAGTTGCACATCCTGTTCCACGTTTCAATTTTTAGTGGAGGGTTTCAGGAAGAGCAGTCAAGACTGAGTTTGGGAACCCTGCAGCCGAAAGCATATTTGGTTCTCAAAATTGGGCACCATTTGATGTGGGCACGATTTTTTAGAGCAGATTCCAGGCACACCAAAGCTGTAGCTCTCTTATTTGTCTTAAAATGTGCTGAATCAAAGGGAAGCAATCCCTTCTTAGCCCTCGGGTAGTAGCCCCAGCAAGCATGTCCTTTGCAGGATCTCTTGAGGTCTAAAAACCGTAAAACCGAACATTCTCGAAGTTCATGGGTAAAATGCAACCCAAGTACTTGTGAGCTAAAAACATGAAACTTCACCTACTGTACAGGGGTAGGTGAAGTTGGTAGTTGCTGCATGAGTACAGAGCACCAACTCATCTGAGAGAGTTGCTATGCAGTTGCCACCTACTACGTAATTGCATGTACAGAAACAATTGTGTTGAATAAGCGATAGATAAATAAGATTTGTTTGATTTTTTTTTTTATATATAAATGCAGTGTGCCTGAAATTTTAAACCAGGTGTTAGTATAGGGATTCTAACAGAATGTTGACCATTGTCGCAGGGATCTCTTGGAGGCAGATAAAGTTATGCAAACATAATAGCAGTCCTATATGCACTCTTGCTTTATGAATTACTTTGGTAAATAAATGTGCTTTCTGTGTATACCTGTATGTACTTCCAGGAGCTGCTGCACTGTGTGCCATTTATTCAGGCCTGCGTTGAGTACTAGCATTGAGAAGTGAATGTTTGCGCACACTTAGACACCATTGTGTGTTTCAATGGTTACATGTCTATGCACAGAGTCAGTGTTCCTACAACTAGTATATCAATAAATGGACAAGTTCAGTTGCCCGCAAAGTAAGCGCATTGCAGACCATTTTGCCACATGCCTTGTGGAAAGTTATCAAGTCTCACAGAGCGAATTATTACGGTTACCTACTTAGCGTTATGTTTTTATTTTATCTACTGCGCGGCCTTTGCTGCGGTTCTGCATTCAATTTTGGCGGCTGCTGCCGATGATGATACTGACGATGCAACCAAAGAACTCTCCTTCGCAGGTTGCACGCGTCGTGATCCCATGCCGCAATAATGAATAAAGTTATAACGTAAAAAAGCCAAGGAGAAATAATATAGAACTCGAGTGGTATGATTGTTCAGGCTGCTGCAGTGCATTGTTCTGGCAGCGCTTTTGCAAAGCACCATCTACTTCCGTGGAAGGGAAAGCGTCATGGCGGCTTCCTGTTTCGTCGCGCAAGGTTTTTCAATACGGACTCTCAACAAACTTTCGCGATTCTTATACGTCGAACGCATCCTCCCTCGTGAAAAATCTGGACTGAAGTGACCGCATTGATGAAGACAAACATCTATAGCTCGGAACTTTGCCTCGTTTCGCCCATGGGTAAGTTGTGAACCATTCAGCTGATGCCGGCGTTTCTGCAGCTTACGACGCATGCACAACGGTTCGAAATGCTAACGCAAAGGCTTGTGTACGCTATTCTAAAACTGCCTATTTTATTAGCTCGGTACGCTTTGTTGCTGTTGTGCTACATATCCTCACGCGATCTACTAATTGTTAACGGTTTTCTAACGATATGATGTCTGGCTAGTCGCCAGTGACTGCTTTCGTGACTGATTTGCAACGGCAGTATCTCTCGCAAGCGAACGTTGGTAGCGCAAAAAATTAAGCAAAATACGTCGCATCCAAACTACTTTTTCGCCGTTATAACAGACAGGACAAAGAATGGAGCAAACCACCGAAAAAATCGCAGGTGCGTGTCGCCGTAAAAAGAAAGACAAAGGAAAACTTTTGGCTGGGACTGAACGCTATGCTCATTTGCCAGCGTTCGTGCATCTGGCTCTAAAGTCCGCTGTTCATGGAAAAGCGCAGGCTGTTAATAAAAATGGAGAGGCGGAGATAAGTGTCTCAGAGCTGTGTCTTCGTAATAAATTAAATGGACCCCAGTTTCCTTTTTAACACCGTTTATTCACAGTAACTTATCTTGTACATACTGCAGTCGGTGAAAGTGGCAGGAAGGGCAAAATTAAAACAAAAGGACATGTATTGGCAAATGAATAAAGCAAGCACAATTTGCACGTTTTTTAGTTAGCCAAGTACACACAAAAGTATGCCACTATTAACAAGACTACCATGTTCTGGAAAGGCACAAAAAGCAGTGCTTTCTGTTCACTGTTGAAAGTGAATAAAACAGGAGACCACCGTTTTAAGATTAATAAAATGGTGCTTTAGACAGGAGGAAGTGAAGATGACGAACGTTCTTGTACTTCGTCTTAAGCACCATGTTATTCTCTTTCATAATGCTCCAAACAATCCAATAAGCATACTGGCGACACTCACTGGTGGTGTTATGATTGCGATGGGCATTATTTGAATAATATTGGCCCCTTTTGGACCATTTTTAGCCTATAGCTATGTTTCCTGAAATACGTGCCCTCACACTGTGCATGCAATAGAGCTGCTGTACAGTGCTTACAGATTGAAATCCAGCATGAAAACTGTTAGTATTGCAATTGGTGTGCACAATACTTCACAATAACTACATCATGCAGTTACAGGTCTGGCTGCTGAAGGTTACGTCGGCTGTGATGTTAGTGTTCTAGTCGAAATTACGCCGATGTGACACAAAATCGAGACAATGGAAACAAAATTATATGATTTTTTAGCCCTAAATTGTCGAATTTCAATTCATGAGAACTTTACTGCGTAAATTCAGGAAAATGCGATATATCATACCACCATCTGAAAGCTATTTCGGTTATTCACAGGATGTGGTGTGTTCTGTAAATAACCAAAATTATTATCTGCAATCTCATGTATGTGCTATTACAGCATTGAAATTTTAATTCTTGAATGCTAGCTCATACTTCATGCAAATTATTCACACACAAAATATTAGGAAGAACGAGAATTATGATTGTTACCAGCATTTACACAGTGTTTGCCATGACACAGATGTCTGTTACAATCAAGGCTTCTTTTGCCGCAGGTTGCAAAGGAAAAAGGGTGTAAAAGGTGGCAATGAATCCGCACATGAAGCTGGCTCACAAGCTAAGCCTCCGCTAAAGAGGTCCACTAAGCAAGCATTTTAAATATTGCTAATAAAACATTTTGTTCTGTCTTCATCTACCTAACATTTGGTCATGTTTGGTGTTCCTTTAATTTTCCTGTATCATAAAAGTGCAGCAGGCCATGGACAGAATTCAGATCATCTCCCAAACGCATTGCATTGTGATAGCCGCTGCATAACTCTGCACTTGCTTATTTTTCATGCTCGCAAGTAGAATAGCTTGTGAAACTAATGAATGACACTACTGTATACAGTCATGGACAAAACCATGCAAGACCTTTGGTAGGCACTACTGGTCTGCTGACTTAAAGACTTTGTCACTTTCTTCAGCAATTATGCCAAGCAGTTTCAAGCTGTTATTTTCTCATGTGTTTAGATTTATTCTGTAATCTTTAATAGACCTGCATAGCTACACATGGCGGAGGTTTACTGGGAGTCACAAAATCTAGAGGTTTGCAGGCATGGAATGGAACCAGCTCATGCACAATGTGGCAAATTGGATGTGGTGAATGATGTAGCAGGCAGCTCCTGAATTATTTTTGAGTTCCTCGTGTTTCATAACCTCCTACAAATGCATGGTGCTCGTGCAGTTATGCATTTCAACCCCATCATAATGGAGCGGCTGTGTGTGGTCAGTGCCGTACCCAGCAATTTTTTTCCGGGGTGGTTTTGTCTAGAGCGGCTAACTTTGGCAAATGGTGATCATCGCTATAAAGGCGTGTGGATATTTTAGTATCACCTGAAAATTAAAGCACGAGAATATTGGGTGGAATCTGAACGACCTCAACCTACTTCACTAGTTGCAGCCCGAGCTGAGGCCAACATTCAATCAGTTGTCCTCGTGTATAAGAGCACAACACCACAGCCTTTTAAGGTAGATCACCACCATGGGTCGGTAAAAATATTGGAACTCGCTCGGACTCACTCAAGAAAAAATTTTGTACCGAGAACTCACTCGGACTCACCAACAATTGCTCAGCCGGACTCACTCAGCCTCACGGCTTGATGAGAGTCTGAGTGAGCCGACTCATGAGTCCACTGGCATAAAATTAGCTTTTCCGATCATAGTGTGAATGCTCTTTAATGCCAATTTAATAGAACTAGCAGACCAGAAACCCAAGGAAAGTATAGGGGATGTTATTTGTAGTATATATAGCGTAAAATCTGAAGAAAAGGAATTGAAGTGTCTAACAAAGAAAAAACGAACCCTTGAAATTCTCCTTCTTTCGTTCTTTAATGCCAATATCACACATAATAGGTGCTCTACGATACGCCTCTTGATCCTGTGCCATCACATATGAGTTATGAGTGGTTCCAATCCAGGTAAGGACGTTTTTATGAAATATGCGACTCACACGAGATATTTCTAACATTTCTATCAAAAAAGTCCCAGAAAAAGTTCGCGCGAGGAAGTCTTGGCACCCCCCCTCCCCTAACTCGTGCCTCGGATCAAGAAACATTGAGATGGCGCATGAATGCTAGTGCATTGAGATATGTGTGAATAGATCTGAATGTAAACATAAGCTGATATAAGGCTGATAATAATGCATATAAGTGAGTGGATAGGACCTGAGGTCAGCAATTAAAGGTGGAACTCACTCAAGAAATATATTTTGCGCTGAGGGCTCACTAGGACTCAGACAAGCCAAAATATTACTCACCTAGACTTACTCAAACTTGCGACTCGATCTGAGTGAGTCGACTCATGAGTGAGTTTGCCGACGTATGATAACCATCTTCAAAAACACATTTTAAAAAATAATTTAGGGGAGGTCACGGGATCGAATCCCGGCCGCAGCGGCTGCATTTTCGAAGGAGGCGAAAATGCCGAGGCCCGTGTACTTAGATTTAGGTGCACATTAAAGAACCTCAGGTGGTCGAAAGTTCCGGAGCCCTCCACTACAGCGTCCCTCATAATCATAAGGTCATTTTGGGATGTCAAACCCCAGATAAAATAAAAATAATAATTTGGGGGGGGGGGGGGTTGTTGCATTTGCACGCTCCCTGTCTATTCAAGAATATTTTAGCAAAAAAAATTATAGTATTTAAGCTGTTAGAAAAGTTATGATCAACTTTTGAACCCCTCCTAGGCAGCACATCGGAAACTGAAACTGAAAGTTACTGTTTCTTGCAGGGTGCTGCGGCACTGTGTTGTTTACGTTGTTTGCAGTTGTGTGTTTTTTCGTACACCATTTAGAGTTCTCAAATACATTGAATGACTTTAAGGAGAAACCTATAGTGCTGCATAAAATATCCCGCAGTATAGGATGAATATGAAGAGTCAACACAAGTTCAGGAATGAATGCACCAAGCGTGGATTTGCTGAAGAGCTCATAAACTTGAGTCAGCTGGAGATGCAGATTTTGCAAGAAAAAAAAAATGCACACATCAGCTTGCTCAAAAGGAGATTGTACCACTTCAAAGAAGGGCTCAAGCTATGAGCCCTGGCAAACAGGACGCCGGACATTGATTTAGGAATTGTTACAAACGTTCATTAGAGTCCACATGAGCCCAGACCTTGAAAATGGCTGCTTCTTCCCGGTGGACGGAGCTCATGAGCTAACTGCCATGCAAATTTTCTTGTTCTTGTAGAATAAGTGTGGGAAATTCAACATATTCCTGGACGTGCAATGGTGTCACGGCCGCAGTTCTAGCGGGTACAGTCTTTGTATGACCCTTGCTGTCGCAAAGCCATCTTGTCATTTTATCTTGTACAAGCAAACGTGAACATCATCTCCTTCGTAAACTTAAATCACCCTTGAGAGTAGCCACACTTGATGTGGAAAGTTTTGCAGCATGGACAAGTACATCGCCCTCAACTTTCTTCATACCCCCTTTGTAGAAGAAGTGCGCTGATCTCACTAGGAGTAAGTACTCTTCGGTCATGATTTATAAGTTTTCTTTCGGGCACCTTCTGTACTGATATCTCCGGATGGTCTCCTTATGCTATGTCTCAGTTTCATCGATGCTGCCTTGTGGTATCACTGTGCACCTTCGGCCAATTAACAGATCAGCCAGTGTTGAAGTGCATGGTTCGCCGTCTTCTGCGTCAATGAATGCGAATCAAGTTATCAAATTGACAACAGCTTCAACTTTTGTGATCACCATCATAAGTTCTTCATAATCAAGGCAGCCTCTTCGGAGAATTCTGCAAAGTGGTGTCTTCACAGTTCTTACCAGCCAATCCCACCATGGAGCGTTTCGCACATAAACTTCCATTTGATGCCTTTACTAGGTTTGTGCAAATATTCGAGCACTTTGAAAATTACAGTAACGAATTCGCTTCGTTTTGAATATAAATTACTGGAAATTTAAAAGTATCCGAAATGAACGAATAGGTGTATAATGATTAGGGACGGGATTTTAGGCAAATGCCTGTTTTGTTCCTTGTGCCCTATCGTGCCACTTTGACCATGAATTAGAGATTAAGGAGGGCTTTTATAGTCTTTTTATAGTGTTTTTATAGTGCCTATAAATGCCTTTTTTTTCCAAATGTGCGCTTTTATGAACACGATTTAAGCTCAAGTTTCACTTTCGAAGGCAGTTTGAGACTGTTATTCATGATATCGGCCACATTGACAGTTCGGAACTCTATGGGATTCAACAGAGATTTCTAGTTCAACCAACTTCTGGAAAGCAACCGCTAGCAGCAGTAAAATACGATGCGCCAGCCAGCATACGCCGCTTTGTCGTCGATGCTTGTTCCCGAACAATTTTTTTTTTATGTGGCATGTAATAAACCCTTGGCAAATTTTGAGGTGGGCTCTATCTACTACTTCCGCAGGGCCGACTTGTAGATGGCCGTGAATCATGGTGTCGTACGTCTGCGGAAGACCATTTTGCTAGACAAGTGGCTCGAAGGTTTCTTTTGTCCGGTAGTGGCAGTTTCCTTGCTATCACAGAGTTCAGACCCAGTTTTTCAGGGCAATAACACTTTGCATCTGCCTTCCAGTAGTTCTATCGTTTCCTTGAAGTGTTGCATAGTTGAGCAGCAGTATCAGATATGGCTCCACCTTCTTGTTGCCAAGATGATCGATTAACTCTTCATCAACCTCTACTTGAATTAACATGCATACCATGGCTCCTAAGTCAACAGCCTTTGATGACGAGTGTATGGTGTTCCCTTGGAATGTCCATCTAAACTTTAGAGATCATGGCAGCGAGTTTTTCCTCGCTTTTTATATGTGTAAATTTCACTTGTTCATCATTTCCCACATCTGGTCCCAGCCAGTCAGCACACTTATTCAGCTTTCTTTCTCAATCAATGCATGGAGCAGCTCATCAGCAATGTTGTGTCCAGTTTTTTTAATGCCGCAATGAACGCTGAAGTTATCATGTTGGCCAAAAAAATCTTGGCAAATGTGGGGAATCTCGATGGCTCTCAGTGCGACTTCAACGTTAGAAAGTTGATGTCAGAGGTGAAGCGCGACAATGCGTAGTCTTTTTGGTGTGCAACTGCTGACATTCGCATAAGTGATGATTGCTACAATTATAGAGCTGAGACACTTCAACTTCAAACACCCTGAAAGAGCTTCAGTAACGAATGCATGTTTGCTTCTTCCATTGAACACGCCTCTGATTAAACGGCACAAATAGTCTGTCACTGCCCATGCATGCAAATTCTGTAGAGGCACACACGTGAAAGTGTTGCCTCTTGCATTGATCTTGGTTGTAGCTGTACATAGTCGTACTACTGCCATTGACATCTTCATATGCTCTTTGGCTTAGCTTATCTGGGTCGCGCATACTGGACGCACGCATGATGACCTCTGCAACCCAAGCATGAAATTCTACACCAGCAATCCCTTACACATAAACCTAAATTTACTGGTGCATCGAAAGCACGGTATTATGGGCGGTAACAGCGCACACACTCACGGGACGGATAGAAGGGAACACAAACAAGCCAATTGCGCAGCGCTTGTTTGTGTTCCCTTCTATCCGTCCCGTGAGTGTGTGCGCTGTTACCGCCCATAATGTATCACCAACTAGCCCAACTTTCAGTCTTGCTTCAGCACGGTATGTTGGTGGAGAGAAGCTTCTTTGATAGAGGTACGTATCTACAGCACAACTCTGTCAAAGTGTGGAAGGCTGGGCCAGTTGGTATGGATCGATGTAAATTAGCAGCGCGGAAAGCAAGACGACGCACACAGGGAGAAGACATCAGACAGACCACATCTATTTTGTACAAACACAGAAGCCAGAAAGCACGTAAACTTGTTGAGGCCGCACACATTTCTAATCTGTCACAAGCATGTGTCAGTCAGGCGTCAGTGACACTACATGATAAGGAAATTTCATATCTTGGGATAACATGTGCCATGTGTGCTTTAGGTTTTGAGCGAGAGAAGAGCAAATTTTGTTTGCGCATGCACCGTTTGGTGGCGGGATGCATATGTGTTTTACTTCCGATTAAAGAAGCTTAGTTGAAAGTACAGCGCTTGTTCTTGTTTCTTCTCCTTGTGTGTGTCGTCTCGCTTTTCGCGCTGCTAATTTCCATGAACTCTGTCAAATGCTGTGGAAACTTGCTAAAGGTGCAGCCTGTAATAGGAGGGGTTTTTAAAGCTTGCTTATGAAGCACTGATGACGTTGGGATTGAGTTGTTGGCGCGACTACTCGTCTCTAGAATGAGCCACATCGTTGCATCGTTTCTGTTTCACCCAAAGTCATTATTTTCGAAGCCGGAATCCCTCTGGTTCCACAGAGACAAAGTGAAGGAGATGCTCTAGTTCTGTGACATGCTGAACGTTGTACGTGAAACTTTCAAGTTGTGTTGCGCGAGATCTGTGATAAGCTGCAACAGTGTCGTGTGGCAATGCCCTCAACAAAACGTTGCATAGCATATTGATAAGAAAGATGACTTGCTAATGCCTAGCACCTTGACACCCCTCGTGGGAATTGGCACTTGGTCGTACAACCTGCAGTGTTTTGCCACTTTGTTAGATGAACGTACTGGAGTAGAATTCAACAGGCTGGTGAATTTGACTTATTGAATGTTTCTTTATTACACGGACAGTCGGTTAAAATCCTTAAAGCTGTTTTTCTCAAAACATTTTTTTGCATCCTACGGTTTAGGCAAGCAGTGATAATTTACTTTCAAGTATTTTCACATAAAACTTTCTGTACATTCAAACAGATTGACCAAAAACGATCGATAATTTTTTTGTACTAAGGGCAATTGTGTGCAAAATAAAACTGCTAGGTATCAACTTTATCAGTCTTTATTAACACAGCTTAG
Source organism: Rhipicephalus sanguineus (assembly GCF_013339695.2). NCBI lineage: Eukaryota > Metazoa > Arthropoda > Arachnida > Ixodida > Ixodidae > Rhipicephalus > Rhipicephalus sanguineus. Next base: position 14,732 of record NW_023614248.1, read on the forward strand.
CTGAGAGATGTGGTGATTTAGATGTACTGGATATTGTGCTCATTATGTACTTGGCAAGTCGAATTTCACCTACACATCCTTTGATGCATTTTGGTTTATATAAAATTATTTTTTACATTTTTTTGCAAGTTTTAAAATATGCTAAAGTATACAACAGAAAAATGTGCAAATGTGACCATTAGCATTTTATCCCACTATCAACAAGTAAGAAATGCAAAAATGTTGGACTGGTCAATCCTAGTGTGGCTCATTCTGTCTTCAGCAAGAGTTCACAAACATTGCATTTGGGAGCATGACCTATTAATGCTTCAGAATCTAGCACAGGACCCAACACAAAGGCAGACTAAAATAACACGATTGCCAGTCTTGCTCAGTGTTTGTATTGCATCCTGCACTAGATGCTGCAATGGCACCTCCTTATTCAGACCTCCACAGTGGTTAAACCAACAGAATGCCCAGACACACAAAAATGGATAGATATGGTTAGTCTGGGTATATGTGTAAGTAGAACATCGGTGCTAAATATTGTAAATATTGCACTTAGATGAGTTATAACCACTACGGAAGGCTCCAGCACACGGTAAAAGAGAACACCAGCACATTTCAATAAAATTATCTATTTGTAAATAACTTGCTTTGAAGCACCGTAAACGAAGTACTAGTACTGCGCCGCAATAATTTAGGGCTTTTAGGCAAGCATTAATGTTGCTGGTCAAAGTTGCAATATTCCAGAGCAAGAAGATAGAAGTGCCAAGGCCGCGCAACTGCCTCGGTCCTTTTACTAATTCAACCTTTGAGAAAAAAAACTGCAATGGTTAACTGTGACAACGCAAGAAGCCTTAGCTGAGATTTCACACCCGACAAGATGTACTGTCAGAGTATGCAAACAAGATGTGCTGAAGAAGTACGGTGCGCACATGCAACCATGAGCGCAGGATATTTCATGAACGGCGCAAGCTTCCACTCCTAGTGCAATGCTCACCGGCGTACACACACAACACTGCTGTACCCGAGTGCTCCTCACGCCGCCAGCGATTCAAAAGTGCTCGTGTGACACCTGTCTCTGCTGCACGGTCCAAAGTAATCCGTAACAAATACCGCCACTCAAATTGCAACCATACTGCAATCAGTCCTGATCGCACTTAAAAGCGACCACACAGCAGCAAGAACCCGTCGTCAGTGCGCATTCAACACTACCACTTGCACGAAACAGCCAACACTCACGTATCATCACATTCGCAGGCGGCGCTAATATTACAAAAATACAAACTGGCGCACAACTACGGCGCAGAACACTGTACAGCGCAGCCATGGCGTTTACAATCATTACAATCGCTCCCCGCTCCAGCCACTGCTAGGGACTAAAATGGCTAGGGACGTTCGCGCATTTTAGTGCCTAGGCCACGCGCGGTCGTCAAAAAAAACCCCTAGCTCTGCGCTGTTCATAATAGTTCGTGCCGTGACGCGCCGCGGCGTTGCAGTCGCCGGCTGGAGTTGGTCGGGATTGTAAAAGCGCGACGGAGACCGGCACATACCGTTCCTCCTTTCAGGCCTTGTCATTCTTTCTGGGAGAGAGATCTCACCACTTTTTTTTTTTTTCGGAGGAACGCACGTGTTGCTCTTCTCACTATCTCTCTCACTATCTCTCTCTCTCTGTCCCTTTTAAGCCCACTCCCCCTCCCCGCAAGGCGCTTAGCCGTGGCCCCGATACCGGAGACAGAAAGAAGCGTCTTCTATTTCCTCATTTCTTCTACGTCTAATAAATAGCCACTTATATATCAGCTCTTTCGGGTGAGAAAAAAAAGGAGCGGGAAATTTCAACTGAAGCACATGCCTGAACATTTTAGGGCAGCGCTAATGCGTGCAAGAAGCGGATCGAATTTGAATTGAACCGTTTTCGTTGTTAACACAAAATATCGTTGGTACTCTAACATTAAAACAAATTAACATGAAAACCATAAACTGAGCATCAAGTAGAAATTTTAAAACTCTTCAGTGTGTGCGGACTATCGAATTCTGGCTCTGCAAGCGACGTATACTTATGACCGTAGAAATTATTGTATTTTTACGCTAATTTCGTGCTTATTTGAGCATAGATGATATTTTGAAATATTCGTATTAACGCATATGGGCTATTCCCGAAGACCGAATCAAGTATGACGATATTCGATTCGATATTCCAAATGTTCAATCTTCGCACACTTCTATATGTAACCATTATATCTGATGTCCTCCGTTTGCCATGCGGCTCGATCAGATCAATCATATATTTATATTCACGACAGTGCTAAAGCGTGAGCACCGTGCTAGCGTTCCAGAAGTGCCGAACTGTCCCACTTGAGCTCATAGACAAGGCGGAGGCGGGGATGATAATTTTCGGTGGACAGTTCAAAATCGTAGATATTTTAATAGAGCCTAGCGCGCTATAGTATCACGATCAAAATTAAATTTCTGCTCGGCACTCGCATTTATTCCCATTTATTGCTGTTGTTCAACTCAAGTGCTTTGCATCTAATGCACGCAAAGGCGGTACGTTTTCTTGAGCTTCAAGCAGAAACCGTAAACGCTCAGTACACTTGAAAAGCACTCATGTCGTACCACTGTATATTGAGCATATAAGTGCTTCATCATAAGAGGTAGGGCTTGATCGGTACTCATGACAATGCGGCGGAGGATTCTCGGCGGCCCGATCGCTAAAGGTTGCGAAGTTTCTTGCGAAACAGGTGAAAAACTTCGACATTTAAATTCCGCCCCTAACCAACTCCGTAATTGTACCTTTTCATAGTCAAATACTTAACGTGCACATCAGAAATATTCGGCTGGATTCGGGAATGCTGAGGCACAGCAAACATAACTTTAGTGCTGGGGTTATTGACTGGAGCAGAACTGCAAATGCGACATCATTCTTAGACAGATGGACATTTAATAAGCTGCAAGAACGCCAGATTTTAAGATCACTTGGCAATTCAGCTTTTCATATAATCAGTTAGAGCTTTCGCGCCCCTGAAACACGCAGCTGAAATTTTCCAGCAAAGTTGTACAGTCCGCGAGATCTCTATTTCGCACGTTTCGTGTGATGAAATTAATATTTTTGGGGGCTCGCTATAAAGCAGCCAAAACCTTTCCGATGGGAGAAAGATTGAATTAATTCATTTTCAATAAAATTTATTACTAATAGATGGTGTAATGTACGTGGTCGGTTACAATCAACGTGCCATTTGCGAACTATTTCAGTCAATTCTATACCGCAGTCCAATGGACCATTGTAAAGCCACATTAAAGATAAATTCGTGTGATTGCACTTTCTTATCCTTTATGTACTTCCTGGTGGCAAATACATTGATCTCCAGAGTGTTCAAATCTTGCGATTTCTCAAGGTTTTAAAAATATTTTAACGATATGTCTCCAAACGAATAATTCTTCACAACGCCGACGAATTCCAACTTCCCTATTGAGTCAATGCATGCGCTCATCATTATGGCCATCGCATGTCTAGTCAGCATCCGAATAATAGCTTAACTTCAGTCAGTTCAGAGCAAAACTCGATGTTATTCCTTAGCCGGAAGTTTCCCTTACGTCTGTGGTTGACGGTCATTGCTGTTTTCCTTGTTTGACCAAAGGACTTCATCGCGTTTGTAGCTGCACTACATGACTTATTCCTCAACATACTGCCCGAACGCGTTCGCGCTTGTTAGCTCGAAACCTAAACGTTGAATTTCAAAGTAAAATTGACCGGTGTTCAACTTGTCCCTCGATCAGAGACGAATACTTTTCACCACGTCGCGTTATTTTACTCTGTTTTCGATAACAACGGCGTTAGATTGATGAGCTCTGCTGACAAATCCTCATCACTCTATGCAGCCGGTGTAAGGCTGGACAAATATATAAATCAATCTAACGGTGTCGAGCAGTGCACCTGGTCCCATGTGGTGCGTCGGCAAGGGACTTGATAATTAAGCTCTCATATGTGTAGAAACGTACTGTACGCTCACGTTGCGCAGACAGTCAGCCACACACATCGTCAACGGCACGTGAAGCGTCTACTATTAGCAATGTAATTTTATTACTTTTTTTCGTTTTGCATGCGAGGCACCGTCGACGGCAGATTACCGCGAGGCACTAGCTATGCATTTGTCTAATGCGTCTTGAAATATAAAGCTACAGCGTCCATAGAATCATAGAAATATAAAGCTACAGCGTCCAGTTTTAAGCACGTGTTGCTCCTATGGATAATTATTATTCTGTGCAATAACGGAACTAGCAAACATTTTATTAACATTGATCCAACAGAACAGCCAACAGAACAGCAGTGTGCGTTGCGCGTTACCCGCCGCAAATGCTCCATTATATGCGATTCTTTTATACGTATGAGTAAGAAGATTAGACAAATCCGCGGAATGTTTCTCATGCATTTCCATGCATCATATTCGCTCGCTTATCTTTTTGTTTAGTATTTTCAAGACGTATAAAACGACCACAATGCGACTTCTGACTGGCATTATTTCGTATCTTGAGGCAGTGATATCCTAATTGTGCAGTATTTTAACTTCTTTATAATGTAGTTTACGGTGTACCTGCTTTGTCTTTTATTAAAAACAAGGGTTCATTTTTATTTGAAATGCTGTGCTAAAAGGATGAATGTCACAAACATATACAAGGTGACCTCTGACAAAGTGATGGGATAACAGAAACTTTTCAAATAGGCATATCGGGGAATATACCCGTCGTAACTGTATAGTTCCCTGGTTTCAGCCACAGCTTATTATCTGTGGGAGGTAAAGGTGTAACTACATTGCACAATAAAAAAAAAGATAAATTCGCTTTAACTTAATTGAAAATTTGTTGCTACCTAGACGTACACGCGTAAAATTTGACAAACGCAAGTCTTTAGCGGTGCTGTTTCGGACGTGTCCCATTTTCTTATCTTGGCGGCAAAAGGCACTGCTGGGCACTGACGGCGGGCCTGCAGATGTGCGGCTTCTTCGAAAGAGGAGGCGGCTCCACGCTGTGAAAGGAAACCGGAGAACAGCGGAAAAAAAGAAAAAAAGAAGTTTCCCTCTCCCCACCGGGACCTTCCGGGGCGCGGGCCGCCGTAGCGCATGTTTTTTTTGCTTCTTTTTTTAAATGTGCTTTTCACTCCACGCTCTACACTGTAGAGCAGCGCGGTTCCTTCTGACCCTCTTCTTTCCCGCACTTTTCCGCCTCCTGCGTTTTATTTTTCACAGCACGAGTCTTCAGTGGATTGCCATTGCTATGTGTTCGTTCTAACAATCTTGAAAGAATATTTCTTGTTCGTGTATTGGTACTAAAATCTTACATTGCGGCCACGCCTTTTGATGAGTTTTTTTCACATAGCATATATGGTATTTCCGCTTGCCTGACTTATCCGTCAGCGAAAGATAAGAACTTTTACTCATTACATTGCGCAAATTACATAATAAAGGACTAGCTGTTAGAACTAAACACTGCGTCTCTCTATCCACAGACTGTTTGGGTGTGCAGCGCTGCTCGGGCAGCACGCAAAAATTTTCATGCTTCATGTTGTCTGTATACAGACGATGCTTCTTTTAGATTATACAGAATGGTTTTTAATGGCCGTTTTAGTTCAGAAATGACATAAATGTATTATGTGAGCTCGGTTTAATGCAAGCGGGTGACATTACTTGCATGAAAAAGCAAAATAAATAATCGCTTAAGTTCATTAATGACCTTAAAATTACACTGACTTACCTACTGCAACTGACTAACTGTAGCCACTGAGTTTGCAATAATTGGAATGAAATCTTACGATTTAATATTTATGCCATCAAATTTTAGGCAGAAGTTCACTGTTGCTTCAGTCACGTTTATTTTTGTAAGAATCAGTTTTAAGCATCGAACAACGACAAAAGCCTAGTTTAACGCTCATGTATATAAATACTGTCGCACATTTGGCGAATGATGGTCTCGAAAAAATATTTAAAAGTAGATATGCACGCCTGGAGAAACCATGCACGAATGTAATGGCTCGCTATTATTTTTGTTTAGTCAATAATGTATTTGGATTGTTCGCACAAATAATCTCTTCCACTTGGTGTAATCAGCTCAAGGACCACAACACAAGTATGTTGTGTGTCACAGGTGATTTTTGTAATGTTTAAAAAATCACACTGTAGGAGTTGTTTACACTTCCTGCAGTGTATTTTATGCTGCCCTAAAATAATACACGCTGTTCGAATCCTCTGCCGGCAACCAAGGCCGGCACGACGTGTTGCCGACTTGTCGCCCCGACAAGCGTTTGGCGCGCTCGGCGTTCACTCGGCCACCAACGGTGGTGCGAATCGTGCAGCCGACCAAGTGCCGACAAGCGTTTGGCGCGCTCGGTGTTCACTCGGCCACCGACGGTGGCGCGAATCGTGCAGCCGACCTAGTGCCGACGTAGCTAGCAGCGCACCTCCGGCCGACCCTTTTCGGATGTCTGGTGGCCAGTGAAGTCGGCTGCCGGCTATTTGCCAGTGATCAGCCAAACGTCGGCAGTCGGCCAGCGTTGCTTGGGATCTTAAGTTGCCCTGAAGGCGTTGACGACAGCCAATCCCGACGATCCGCAGATCTCAGAGCCGAAAAATTCCTAAGAATTCTCCTCGTCAATCACAAACCAACTGACTGACGCGAACGACAAGCCTTCCACCCACGCACACAAGCGGACTAGGAAGCACTTTAGGTTGTGAACGAGACATTTGTGAAGTCCGACAAAGTTTTCACTTGAAAGCGTTCAACTATTTGCGAGTGCTTACGAGCAATAAGTATTTATTTCCAGACCTCAGAATGTCTATATACACGTTTGATGGCGGAGCGCTGTACTCCCGGCTCTTGCATTTATACGTTTTTCGATAAGCTTAAGCTCGATGCACATTGCGCATATAAGAAGTCAGAATAAACCATTTGTGCGTCTTCAACGATTAGGCAACTTGTTTTTCAACGCGCGGTGAGTGAAGAAGCGCGCCCGAACTCATGTGTCGACGTTGCGCGCGCTGCACGGAGCGGCGGAGGAGGGTCAGGGTCGCAGCGCCCCCCTCAAAGCAGCGGCGAGAGGTATGTACTACACCCGATGCGAAGGCCGTAAGAAGCGAGCGCGCGCGTGCGGTCTAGCCCGGCCGTGGTCGGCGACACGGCGTTCCAGAAAGCTCCGCCAAGATGTGACGGCGCCACCATCGAAAATCCCTAGAGATTCTCTCCCTAGGTACCTAGCTTTCGAACACAAAAGGATTTTGTACGGGATATAGACGCTCGCCTCAAATACGAGTTGCAGTTGGCATGTGTTGTACAGCGTTTTGTAATGTGTTGTATGGCTGTATTTGAATATCTTACATCTCCGCAGCCGTTGCGAGTGGTGTCAGTGGCCAGAGCTGTACGTATCTCTGCACCGCGAGAACCCTGTGCATTTTACACCCAGTGATCGCGAATATTCCTGACATCGCCGCTAAAATAATCCGCGCTGCGTCAGATTGTTGTCCGTCTTTTGTGTCCAACTGAAAAACTCGACGAGGAACTAGGTGTTTCCACAAAAGTCGTACGCTCAGAAAAATCTCGCGGCACACCGGACAAAACCCTTCGATGATTTCATAGCTGCTATCGATCTGACCAATCCTTGAATGCGGGATGCTCACCTAATCACTCACGATGCCAAAACTACAGTGGCTACCAAAGCACAAGCATGCGCCTTTGGACACATGGGACGACCCTTGGAGAAAAAGGAGCGCAAAATCTGCAGACCCGGTCTTGTCTAAGAGCTGTATCTCCGGCTCCAGCATAAACTACTGGACACCATGCACAAGCGGCGAGGGTCGTCTGTGCGACATCTTCGGAGACCTACCCATCTGGAACGAACACTTCTGGATGGTGAACCTCGAGCTCAGGGAGTTTTCGGCGGGCGAACTGTCTCTCGTCGAAACGAAGGCCCCGATTTACTGCAACGTGCCCGAACGGAAGCACGAGGCCGCCATTCTCCTGCACCAGTTGCTGACGCAACACCGCTGCCTTGTTTCGGTAGAGCTGAACGAACACATGTTGAATGGCCCTCGCAAACTAATATCCTTAATACGAGACGCCTTGCGCGAGAGTACGGCTCTCAGAAAGCTGAAGCTGTGCCTACCGATCAGGCACGCACGGGTGCCGCGAGAAATAGACACACATCTGTGGCCGGGTCACTTCTGGACTATCCTCGAGGAACCGTACGTGTGCTTAGACCACGATTTCCTCGAAGGCTTCGCGGAGTTCCTGGTAATCACCAGAACACTGACGACGCTCGACATAAGCCAGGTACCCATCGAGGGCACGAGCGCGGACGACATCCTTCTGAGACTAAAGTGCAACGCGACAATAACGACGTTGTCAGTGAACACGCTTATCATGAGTCCGCGGGGGTCGCGGCAAGACGTCGTTTTTGCCGACTACTTGCGCGAGAACCGGACGCTGCAATCCCTGAGTGTTACGGCACGCGCCACGCATAACCTCAACGAGCATGTGCTTTGGGCGCTGTTCGCCAGCAACACCCTGTCTGAGCTGAACATGATCCAATTCAGGCTGAACACCAAGATCAGCCAGCTCATCGCCAGCCACCTTGAAAAGAACCAGACACTGAAAAGCTTCAACCTGGTCCAAAGCAAGTTAGAGCCCCCATGGTATCGCAGTGACACCAGCCTGCATCACATGGAAAACTTTGGCGATGTGTCCATCAATATTCGCCCCTGGCTTGTCGTTCTGATCGAGAACAAGACGCTGACTGAGCTAACCCTGAACTTTGCAGTGTTCAACCTGGCCGAGTGCCGGTGCTTCATCAGAGCACTTGCATCCAATGTGTCCCTGAAGAGGGTCACCGTCGATTGGCTTACACAATCAACCGTGGCCGAAATATGCCAGGCCGTGAGAGAGAATGGCGTGTGGGACCGCTTCTTCATCAGCGCACCTCTTGTCATCGAGGACCCTGTTGTGGCGCTCACAGAGTGCAAGGAGCTGCACCGCATCAAGTTCGACTCGGACATCTTCAAACCTGAACAGGAGTCTGAGCAGCTGCATGCCACTCTGTCCCTGCTGCAATCAAGCCCTCATGTGACATCGCTTTGCCTGGACGTGAGCGAGGAGCCGTTAAACATGGAGTGGAGCTCCCTGATTGCGCAGTACATCAGGGGCACAACAGTGCTCAGGGAGCTGGAATTGTTCTTCTACTCCGTCACTGGGTATGTTGTCGACCGGGCTGAGCGGGTGTTGGTGCAAGCACTGTCCCTCAACAAGAGCATACGCAAGCTGTCCATCAGGGGCCTCTGTTTTGATGAGACTGAAACTGAGATGCTGGCAAATGTGCTGCAGTACAGCCGAATGATTTATGACTTCTTCTTTGAGACGTTTGAAAACACATCGCTTATCCGGAAGCTGTCGCCAAATATTAGAAGCAACTACACACTTCTCGGCATGCAGTTTTACTATGGCATGGAGCTTTGCAATGACTGGATCACTGTGGTGCAAGTCATGCAGCGTAATTTCTCGCTGGTGGAACGTGCTGCACCCTTCGTCATGGGAACAGGGCACAAGTTCTGCGCAGCAGCCACCGAACTAGTGCACTTCCACCCCAGACTAGTAGAGAAAGTTCAAGAACTAGCTTCCGTTGACGAAAACGAAGCTGTGTTGAAAATCAAGAATAGCCTCAGGAGCATTTCCGGGATGGATGATTTTATGTGTTTGGCAGGTGTTGTGAAGTACAGTGTGACATGCTATGGGCGCGACGATAATCAAAAGCAGTTGGTCGACCTCAGTCTAGAGTGCTGGTTGCACATACGGCAATACATCAATCTGGGCGACATCCTCAACGAACAGTAGTCACTGCTTTTGTTCCTATGTCGAGGCTAAGTGCGATGTTTTGGGGGGTTACTCGCTCTCAAGCTGTGCTGTTTTTCGCAAGGCTGCACTTCATGATTTTTGCTCTGTGTATATAATACTTTCTGGTGACTGCTGCTGAAGCTGATGTTTGGGAAGCTTTTCCGCATGTGTCACCAATCCGAACGTCAGCCCTGCACTTATGAGTTGTTCTTTAGATGCTGGATGCCTTCAAATCATTTGCTATGCTTTCAGTGTGCAGTTCAATGGCTGTACTGTTAAAGGGACCCTGAAGCAGTTTTGACGAGTTTGTACAAAAGCACTGAGGCTGTTAAGCAAGTCCTGATGATTATTTGCAATTTAAGCTCTCTGCATTAGATGTGTAATTTGTTACAAAAATTTAAACTTGTGAATCGCTACAGATCACAGCGGTTTAGCTGAATGAGTTTTCAGTTTCCTGCTTCCATTCTATGAAAAATTGTTCCATTACACATAGCATCAGCTACAGATCTGATTGGATACGTCTGGTCTAGGTCACTGAACCTCTGGTTGACAGCCTGTGTTACAATGTGCCCCATGTTGATATGAGCTGCACAACAGTGTTATCTTGAGATTTCTTTTCTCTGACACCTTAAATTGCCCTGGCTGTGTTGTGTGCTGCAAATCTAGCAATTACTGACTTGTAAGGCTTAAGGCAACTGACGAGTGGTCAGGTCAGTTCGTAGGTGCAGTGCATGCCGGCCTCCAGCTATCCGATCAACACCAGGATCCAAGCGTATGCGGCTGTAACTTCACCCCTGAAGATGCAACCACGTTTGCCAAGTTTACAGTTGTTGGTGATCATTCTCAAACACTTTTTGCTTGTGTGCATACTTGGCATATGCACATTCTCGGCGAACAGGAGAATAATATGGAAACGGGGCTGGTGGCGTTGCAGCACCTGGAGCAGCAGATCTCAACCACTCTTATGATACGCTTCATCTGTGTCGAGCGCACTGCCGTCACCAGTGATGGCTGTGAGTTGGCCATTTAGGGAGGAAAGGCAGTTCTGTGAAGATAAAAGTGAAAGGTTTCGCTGTGCTTTCTCGGCGTGCGTGGTGCATCGCAGCACAGAGCAGCAGCATACTATCATGTCGTCGAAAACTTTGTACACGCATTCCAGACTTTTGGGGTCTTTAGGTATGCAAGATATCAACGCGCATGAACTGGATAAAGAATGGGGGCTATTCAAAGGAAAAATGAAGGAAGAACATGCTTTCGTCATCTGTTTGTCATCGTCAGAGTGAGGAGAGGTCACGTCATTCAACTTTGCAAGTGACATTGACTTTAGCACCTATGTATATATTGCTGGGCCTCTCACACAGTACTTAATAGTTTGGAGTGGTCATCTGTGCTGAAAGATTTGCTGCAGTCGATGAAACAAAAGTACACAGATTTTTATATTCTGTACAAGTTTCCATCAACTATCTCTATGTTGAAAGATTTGCTACGACCAAGAGAACAAAAGTACAAAGATTTTTCATATTCTGTACAAGTTTCCGTCAACCATCTTTGTGTTGAATGATTTGCTATAATCACTGAAACAAGAAGTACAAAGATTTTTTATATTCTATACAAGTTTCCGTAATCTACCTCTGTGTTGAAAAATTTGCTGCAGTCAATGAAACAAAAGTACAAATATTTTTCATAATTATACAAATTCCCATCAACCAACTCACGATTGCACTTACAGCACAAAGAGAACCGAAGAAAGGGCATGTTCAGTTCCAGTTGTCTCTTCGGAAATGTGCAAGCTTTTAACCCTTTGTGCGTCCCACTTTTCGGTCTGCAGGAAGAACTTTCTCCCCCATCACCCATTCCAATTAGCGCAACGCTAAGTCACTCATATCTTACCAAAGTCTTCGTAATCCCGAGCAAAATTCTTTTACCGCACTTTCAAAGGGCAGAAGGAGTGTTAAAATGGCACCGAATTTCGACAAATTTTTTTATGATAGGTTCTGAATTTTCGTCGTCTTCAGATAAAAAGAACCTACCAAACTCAATTCCGGATAATTTCCTGTTTTTCTGGTTTTTCAAAGAGGCGATTTTAGCTTCCAGACATCACGTGTTTTTGTAAATTCCTGCAATAACTTGATCGATAAATGCATGGAAACACAATCTCATGCGAAATTGTCACGCTCATCCTCAGCGTAATTGGGGATATTCGTGCGTGGAAATATTTTTCTTGATATCGTATAACCCTTGAAAAGTAGGCACATATTCAGGGACAACAGCCGTGGTTTAAAATTTCGACATCCAAAGCAAGGACAGGCAAATGGACAAAAATATGATTGGTGCATGCGGTAAAGTAAGCTTTACAGGAACAGACCACTGCGCTATGAAGGCTCACAAGAGGCGTAGGTGCAAGTGGTGTTCTACTGCTGGAAATGAGGTCCGCACAACTTGAGAAGTGATACCCTGTGCCACTTGCTTCGGCTGTTTTCATCCCAGATACCCGTTGATGCAATCTCGAGATGGTGCATTCGTGGGACAGTGTTTTCCCACTTTTTGAAAACACTCATAAGTCAGTGGGACATATATGTCCCACTTTTTTTCAGTAAAGTACCGCCTTGATTTTGATGAAATTTATTTTATACTATTTCTTTGTAGCTCATATGAATATACCACAGCTGGTTTATATATGATCGTGTCAAAAATATAGGCAAACCCACAAAGGGTTAATTCATCTGCAGTGAGTAATACCACTTTGCGCCCTTATGGTCTTTCCAAACATATATCATTTCTATACCTGATCACCATGCCTTTGATGACAATCTGTATCATAATTTTTCTGGATGATATAGTTGTAGATTTGTTCCTTTTGTTAGTGTTTGCCTTTTTTTTCTGCGTTATTTTTCTGTATTGTTTGTTCCATCCTTCATGTTTACCAGACCAACAGCTACAAGTATTCATTAGGAACTGTATGACGGGTTTCTATGTTTGTACTGTCATTGCTCCTGGATTCTCTTCCATGAAATCAGCTTTTCTTGGTCTTATTCCCTGTTGTGAACCTCCCTCATTTCATGGTGCCCTCACAAGAGGCTGGTCAATGTGTCAGGTATATAAGAACCTGTGTGAGCTCACCTTGAGTTTGCAATTGTGAGATATATACGTAACATTTATGAATGAGCGTTTGTTATTGTTAGTTTCTACAGTATTTTGTCTGTACCAGTGTGCTTTGTGTGATAATAAAGTTCGTGTGTAGCAAATAATGTAGCCACAGTGTTTTGAGAGTCTTGTGGGTGGATCTCGAACCTACAAGGGGCTTGAGGTAACAAACAAGGCAAACTGCGGGGAGCACCTCAACACTATTTTCTAGTGCTCCTGTTCAAACTAAGAAAGCTGTCAAATGATCCCTGCTTTGCCACGAATTGACTTCTCCAGACAACAGTGCAAAAGCAACCAAGTGTGTTCAGTAGACAACTTTATTGAGTTAGTTAGTAATGATTCATCATTGTCGGTAACGTTAAGCTTTGCTAAGGACAGATATGAAAAGGACAAGCCACAGCGCTTGTCCTTTTTGTATCTGTCCTTAGCAAAGTCTCACGCTACCTACAATGATGGAAAAATTTGCTCTCCCACTTCATGTTACGTAATAAATCTGCAACAAGCATAGATTTCAGCAGCAATGAAAACCACAGCGCAACCGCGTGGATATTCGTGCCCACACCCATGTTATTTCACAGGGCAGCCTCAAACTTTTGTCACATGGCCATTTTCATCACCATCAAGCACAATCTATGTTCAATTTCCTGATTACGATTGCCTCTATTCCACTAATCGTATATAAGTGAATCGTGATCAAGCAATGCTGCCGATCAGGATCGATCGAAACTAAGAGTGCGTGGCACGACACTCGTATCACGCCGACACAGCCAATAAGGTAACACCTGCCTAAAGCAAAGAAAAAGCACTGATTTTACCAGCATGACACTACAATATTGCTTTCATCAACATATAAAGTGCTAGGTATATAAGTGGAAGAGTAATACTGAAAAACAGTTGCACACTGTAATGTGAATCATTCATGCACAAGTGAAATGCCTGTCTTAGGTTTCCGAGGCTTCACCGTCTACTGAAGCGACACTGTGGGGGGACTTGAGCTACTTTCATAGTGTTTGTAAAGGAAAAGTAGTTAAACTGCACTAGAATAATAGACCTAGTGCGCTTTAGAAAAGTAGTAACTCTATTGCTTCAAGGGGCCATAGCTCTCAATTTCGATGCACTGTCTGTTCGCTCGCACGCGTTCCACAAAAACTGGCTAAATTTGAGCGCGTCAAGTCTCCCAGCTGCTGTTAGAGTCATGAAGTGCCCTACAAAAAACTTCAGGCAGCGACACACTAGTGGTGTGAAGACTAAGGGATCAGCAGAGCTGGTGCTTTCCCTGCCTCTTCACTTCTCTTTCTCACCCCTTGACATACAGTACCATATATATATACTATGCTATGCTTTACTCTCTCTCCTTTCCTTCCTCCTCACATCACTTCCCTTTCCAATACCTCGCTACACTATTGGAAACGTGCAGCACCTACAGGTGGGGCAACAATCCACTGCACCACTGTCACGAGCGGCTACTTCAATTTCCACCCGCATGCTACGAATTGTTGTCTCCCCGTCTGCTATGCCCACGTATGTAAGTGCATGCATGAAATGGAGACAGGTGTGATGAAACAAGTAGGCTTTCAGAAAGTTAAAGTGCACGAATTTTTAGGGTGTCAAACGAAAAGAGAGGACACAAATGATACTGAAGCTATCAAAATTTCGACATTAGACAAAGCACAGACGTGCAGCCAAGTGTGTTGAAAGCAGACTTGCACACGTTACAGAAAATATTTAACCGACTACAATTCCTTCCTTTAAAATATAACTGGTTACTGTGGTCAATTACAGCCCCAAAAAAGTAACTAAGCAGTTGCAGAAATGTAATCAATTACCTTTGGGTACTTTTTGCCACAATTTTATTGCTGTAACACGATAAGACAAGTTTACTCAAAATACAATGAACTACTGTCACTTGCATGGTACAGAGAATGCTGGAGGCTTGCGTGAAGGCTAGAAGGCTTACTGTGGCTTCTGTAATATAGTGTTACACATAGGCGTGCGCCGCACGGGAGAGGCAAAATCTGCCCCATACATTGACTTAGTAAGGGGGTGGCGCCAGGGGCGGCGCCAATGGGGGGTTTGGGGGGGGGCTCCAGCCCCCCCAAAATTTCCGCCTGCCCCCCCTTTGCCCCCCCAAGAGCAAGCATACTCAAATACAATGCATATGTTCCCAGCCTCCCTGACCCCCTGAAGGAACCCACTTGTCGTGGGTGCCCCCCCAGTAAAAAAATCCTGGCGCCGCCCCTGGGTGGCGCTGCAATGAACCTTCGCCCCACCCCCGATGGGGAACCCTGCGCACGCCTATGCTGTTGCGTGTTATCTTTCAAGAGGAGTTGTTTTCAAAAGGTGTCATCGCAGATTCTTCCACATTTCCTCGTTAAGAGGGCAGCTGCTAGACTGAACACGCTCTCAATGCATATGCTGGAGGGAAGAGTGGTGTCGTATAGTAGGAACACCTTGCGCACCAGCTTGTTGTGCAGTGCTTCGATGCTAGTGTCCATGTCCTCTATGAGACGTCGTACTACGCTGTTGCTGGCGCTCTGGTAAGGCCAAGAAAAAGGTAAAAGATAGGGTCTGTAGCGGCCCCCCGTTTGACAGGGCGGAGATCCCTACAAAGCAGTCGCATATTTTTCGGGACGAGAAATGGCGTAGAAGACTGCCTACAGCTTTATTTTGGAAAAAAATTAAATTAACTACAAAAAAATGTAATTGAATTACCCAGAACATTACAGTTCTGAAAAAGAAATTAATAATGTTACAAAATTACAATAAAATGTGATTACAGGTTATTGATTACTTATAATGCACTATGTACAACTATGGCTGGAAAGGCGATGCGTGAGGCAGGCCAGCGTAAACCTGGAAGCATGTGCTTTCACCATTGAGGCTTCTATGCATTCTCTTTTACCATTTCGTGTCGTCTGTCAGAGTAAGCGATAACATTTGTGACCGACGTGTGTTGCAGCTTGATCTTAAAAGTCTGGAAAAACCTAGTGCGATAGGCATAAGTAGAGCATACGATCACCGTACTGTGTTGCAACTATTGATGTCACAGCATTTGCGTGAAGTTTTCTATGTAGTTGAGCCTCATTTGTAGACATTGCCTCGGCTGCATGAGGGCTTGTGTAGTTATGTCACGTGCAAAGTTTGTACGGGATATCTTAGCCATCATGCGTAGTACTAGAACGGCACGGTGCAGCTTCGCTTGCACACGCAGTACTGCTAAGGGGCAAAGGCATGCAGTACAAAACTCACGTGGTCCTTGATGCATTTTGCCACACATCCAAGGGCTTCCCCCTTACTCTTGCCACTTACGAGCTGCACAGTCTGCGAACTGCGCTGCTTGACGAATTGCGGTACGATGGCTGAAAAAAAGCAGAAGTGTACGAGGGAGGATCTGGATCCGTCGATGGCTTTCCACCAACGAAATGTATAATTGCGGATTCGTAATCGCTTTGCCGGGTGCCACTCCCTCAGCACTGTAAAAATATCAATTAACTTGCATGGAGTGGAAGTTCCCAGCAAACTAGCTACAGCATGGATGCTTCATGAACATGCCCGGAATCGCCTCTTCACATGACATACACGGCATTCTCGCAGGTCTCTGAATTATGGTCATGACGGAATTTTGTTCCTGGAGGGCAGCTATTAAACTATCAGCACAGTTTATAGCACAACTATTCAAAGCGACATTGGAAAGCAGCGCCAACAACCTGACACCCTCCACACATGGGTCGGGTGCTGCACAGTGCAGGCGAGGCGCTTTCAATCTCTCCCGCACCGCAGCACCACCGTCTAATTGTACTTTACCCTTTGCCAGATCTCACCTCCATTCCCCCCCCCCCCCCTCACTCTCACGGTACTCATCTTCACTTCCCGTTCCCAGCCATGCTATGTTTACCCTCTCCCCTTTCCTCCTCCTCACCTACCCACAAGTGACTCAACCTGACTCAACGACGCAACTGCTGTTGCGATTGTGCTTTTCGCTGCATTTGACCTCGCTCTCAGTGCCTCTCGCAACAAATGCACTGCAATCATATGGTACATTCGACTGGTCGTTTGAGAGCGCTTTGAAACTGTTGAATTCAACAGCTTTAAACCTTTTCAACGAGAACAACCAGGTATGCAAGTCATCTTTCTCCTTCCTGATTATGTTTTGACCCGATAATGTTAGTAGCAATGGTTAGTTGCTATTCTACACACTTTTTTCAGCGCCTTCGGAGCGCTCGAAAACGACCTGTCGAATGTACCAATAGTTTGTGTGGTTTTGTTTGTTGTTCTAGTTCCTGTTATTTTTATTGCGATAGCAATTATATGGACAGTCTCGGCTGGATTTTGCCGTCGCCGCCGTCATGCACCGTATATGTATAAGTATGTATATATATATAAAAGCCCCAAAGAAAAATAATTCAGAAAAATGCTTTCGAAGCGCGGAATCGAACCAGGGACCTCTTGCTCCGCAGCGAGTGGCGCTAACCACTACGCCACGAAACGCAGATCCTCCACGTAGCTAACGGCGAGTCACGGCCGGTCTACAGGCGCGTGGGCGAGTGTTATATACACACCCTTTACCGCTGGACGGACTCAGAGACGGCGGGCGATAATAAGCGTTTTTTTTCATTACCAGCGAGATGGCGCTAGGAGCCCGACGGGCGCATTTAAAAGTCGTCGGCGAGCTCGCTCGCTTCTTCTTATATTTGCGCATGGGAGAACCTTGCCCTTCCGCTGTCTGCTCGCGCGGTTTTCTCGTGGTGAGGGGAAGAGGAATGTTTCAAGCTTTCACCGTGATGTCCGCGCTCATGTTACGGCGCGTACGAATGTCACTCGAGCTCAGGGACGCCGCTAAACGAACAAACAGAAGATGAGCGCGAACTATCAAGTGTCACAGCTCGACACTTGAAGCACGCTAGTTTCCTTCGCTGCTTCGGCCGCCTTTGCAACAAGAGCGCTGTTCAAGCTGAGAGTCTTTGCGGCGAAACTGTGACTTTTTTTTTATCACGCTGGTTCCTGGTCGCAAAACTACTGCGATCCGTGGATCCATTGCAAAGGATAGGCTGCTAGCATCATCCTAGAACTAGAAGTTTTTTGGCGTTACGTACGTGTCTGCCATGTGTTATTCACGTTAAAACCAGGTGAGGTGAGAATGCCTTCGGAATGTGAAGGGGCAGGATCATTACACTGAGTGACAAAAAGAAGAAGATGCCTTTCGCCTTCGAGTCGTCTTAGGCGAATATACAGTCGGCACCTATGCAGCGACTCATGAAGACCTCCAGCCCCCCCCCCCCCTTTTTTTTCTTTTTTTCTCCCTCTGTTTTCGTTTGCCTCCATTGACGGGCTAGCAGACGCACGCGCAAAGCGATTCTTCCTCTCTACCTCACACGTCACTGCCGGGTTGCACATTTTGTGCAAATGAAAATTATTATTATTATTATTATTATTATTATTATTATTATTATTATTATTATTTCTAAATATGCTAGTGCACCCCAAGATTAACGCAATACTGGTGAAGAAAAGAAATCCCACTTTCACTCCCGCTAGTAGGTCAGGGCTGTAACTAGGGGGGGGGGGGGGGGGGGAGGGGGGGTTCAGGGGATTCTGACACCCTCCGAAATTCTTTCATGCTTCAACTTTTCGAGTGATACTAATATACTTGCACGCCTTCACAGCGGCCACCACTTGCCAAAGTTAACCGTTCTACACAGAAACACCCCCCGAAAAAAATTCCTGGGTGCAGCCGTGCGCGAGATGATTGATGTAGGAAGTGCAGCAGGCCACATGAGCCACGTTTCGGCTAAAGTCCCTAGATTTTAAGCAGGGAAAAATCTAGCGACTTTAGTTTCGGCTGGTGGGCAGTCGGAGGAAAACGTTAGTCAGAGCATGGCCTCCGACATTGCGCGTCAGCAGGTTTCTCTCACGGCGCCCATTCTCGGAGGCCGTAGTCAGAGCTAGGTCGAGTTCCGCCTAGGTCAGGTCCGGCTGCAAATACACCAAACCAATAGTTAGAGACTTATTGTGCCAGATCCGGATTTCCCGTTTGATCGCCCGTTACAAAGGGCAGGGCAACAATATCATCATCATCATCATCTTTTCGCGAGCTCAAATGTGTTGCTCAAATACGCGCAGGCCCCGGAAAGTCGCAAGTTCCAGCGATCGCCGCAGAGGGCGAAAAAATCGACCGCGGCGAGTTCCAGCTTCAAACACAGGGAGTGGATCTACTAACATCTGCGTTAGGATAACATGGCGACGTTGTGGTGGCCGCCATTCGCGCTATTTGACTTTTTATGTAGGGGCGCCCTCGTCGGGCCCAAACTTCAAATTAAAATATTCTTGAAATAACGAAGTTTAGTTGTTTGCTTACTGTTACACTTCAATAAACAAATTGCTGTTTATATGAAGTGGCCTTGCCTTGCCAGTTACCACGTCATCAATCTTTTGCAATAGTTTTTGCTCCAACAGACTCGTAGTTGTCAGCAGCCTATCGGCATCATTATCTTCATTTCAAAATATACGGCGGCAGAGGCAACGTAACGGCAGGTAACGGTTCACGGTGCATTCGGATGGGTCTCGCGCTCTTTCGTTTCGCTGTAAAAGTTTCCAGCCACTGCCGGCCTAGACACTCGCTTTCGTTCTGTTTGTTTTGACTCGTTGAAATGCTTTCGCGAAACGCATTCAGCAGACTTCGGGAGAACGAAGGGACCGTTGAAGCGTTCACCGGATGAACACTCGTTTCAAGCCCGAGAATATACGAACCGGTGAGTATAAAAACCCACTGCTTCAGCTTTTTACCAATGACCGTGTGGGTGTCACACGGAGGCGACGCACTGCAATATTAAAATTTTCAACGTGTCAAACTCTGTCGATGAGAAAACGTGCGATCCTTGCGGCGTGGCTTCAAGTGGGAGCAAGTTGCCGAGTTTATCGTTCGGTTCACATTAACCAGGCCGCTGCAATAAAGAAAGGCAACTGCATCACCAACGTCTCGCATGTATCTTCGTAACTAGCCCGCATATCAGTGCAAAAAAGATACGAGTTATATATTGCCGCAGTCGCATTTGAGAAGCCAGGTTTAGAGGTCTCATTTCTCCTTTTGTCAGTTTAGGTTATTCTTACTACACATTTAGTGCAACGAAAGCTTCACATAATTGTGAGTGCACATTCACTTTATTGTGATAAAGAAACCGGCACTATAATCAGAAATATTTTTGTTTTGTTTTTTTCTGCCATAGCCTCCTGGTCTGACAAGGAAACAGCTGTGTGCAATGAGCAAGGCACCTGTTACATGACACGCCTGTAAAGAAGCTAGCCCGAGTGAAACAACATGCATTATAAGGTACGTTTGCATATATGTTAACAAACCGCTGTTTTTGTTCACTATGTTTATATGTTTATTTTTGCAAAGTTTAATATTCACTGATAATGCTTATCAATATCTGGTGATGTCATTGTTTTTCCAGGGTTGCCGGGCAACGACAGGATGACTACCCGCGAATGTCCACTCTGCAAGTCCTGCGAAACATGTGAACGTCTGCTACAACAGGTCATCTTGAACCTCACGCTTGCAATGCTGTATTTGTGATTGGTTTACCAGGCATCTCATGGAGGTGTGCCTACAATCGTCCACAAGTATTAGCTGTCTACTGTGTCATGCAATCTACACCGCAATAGCGTTGAAATTGAGCACTAGCTCCGTGCATTAGTTACGTTACCTGGCACTGCTGAGCTCAACGACGCAGGTTTTATACCCAGCCACGGTGGTCACATTTCATTGGGGGTGAAATGCAAAAACACTCGTGTGCTTAGATCTGCGTCTGAAGTTCAGGGAAAGACGGAAGCTTGAAGAGACGAAGAATTTGTGAACAAGAGGTGTCGCTGGAGCAAATGTTTCGACAAGCAGTCTTGTCTTCTTCAAGGCTACAACTGCGTTTGTTTAACTCCAGTCAGTTAGAATCAATCTAGAGTTGCCCACTACTGTATGACTCATAATCATATCATGCTTTGCATGTGAATCATCAGAAATTATAAATTTAAGGGTAAATATATCGAAGTCTGTCTGGCTGGGCAAGATTATAAGAATAAAAACACTCTCCAGCCACATTTAATCATTAGTCTTCTTAATTTAAAAAAACTAAGAGACCAAACGGGTCTCGAAACGTAGGGTCAGTTTTTTTTAAATTATAAATCACATTACAAAACGAACATCACGGCAGTGAGGGGAATTAACAGTCTTTCCAACATCTAATAATATCTAGGGTTTAACGTCCCAAAATCACGATACGCCGTAGTGGAGGGCTCCGCAAATTTCGACCACCTGGGGTTCTTTGACGTGCACCTAAACCTAAGTACACGGGCCTCAAACATTTTCGCCTCCATCGAAAATACAGCTGCCGCGCAACGTAAATGCAACATTTAGTTGTGCCTTATGAGACAGTTTACACACTATGCTCAAAACTGTTTTGCCTTAATTAACTGTGTTTAGATCATAGAAGTTTACAAAAAGATACGACAAAGCTTTACAAGGCTGTGCTCAATTACATTAGCCTTTGCACATATGTTCAATGGGCTCCTTAAAATTATTTACAGCTAATAAACAAATTATAAGTGTGACGAGCACTTCTTCCAGCACAGCTTCACCAAGCACGTTTACGTTGTCGTGATGAGTGAGATTGTGTTCAGTGAGTATGGTAGTGTTTTCTTTTTTACATAGCAGAGAAACGTGCCAAATTTGTTTGAACACATCTACTTCTGCTGTTTGATTAAATTAACATGTCGCAGTTGTAGCACCTACCACTATGAAGTGAAAGTCTGTAAACTACTGTCACGAAAAAAAACCTAGGAAATCGAAGAGGTAATTTAAAACATACATGAACTTGGACTTATCCACAGCCACACTACAAGATTTTACGTATTGTCACGGGGTCGTGACGTCGACGAAAGCAGCAGTCGGTGTGTCCAAGATGAAACTTTTTATTCGGCCGAACTTGTGGCCGGGAAACGAAAAGTCAAACTACAGCAATACACACTGCACACTGATAGCAGCGAACAGGCGTCAGCCGTCGATAAACTGATCTGTGGCAAGGCGCGTCGGCATTTATACCTGCGGCATCGAACATTCGAGCATTATCACTGGTGGCTGCGTTAGTTCGACAATAAACTGAGCTGTTTGCAATTGCACGCTCCAGCCTAACAGAAGATCCTAAAATAATCTGGAATGTTCCCAGACATTCTGGCACGGTTTGTGCAATTGGCCAATAACATAAAACATAGAAAGAAAGGAGCGCATGTGACAGTATTTCAAGCCGGAGCTTCTAAAAGTAGCAGGGAGAATACATACTTGTGCTCCCAAGCCCAAATATATTGAAAAAGTAAATAACACGATAACAAGTATGCAATATATATATATGACCTTTATTTATCCAGCATTGGCACAGGTTCACATCGTGCCCCACAGTTTGATTTCGTGAGTGTTTGCTTGCAACAGAGTGCTCAAGTTCTATCGACATGTCTATGTGATACAGAGATTGTGCTTACGGCTGAGCAGTTGTTTAGTGTTCTGTGCGAACACGAACGAAGATGTACACTGCATGCCTAAAGCTTATTTTTTAGGATTGTGCTTCTAGAATCTGTAAGCACTCGCCTTATATCTCTATTTCTTTAGCATTCGTCTACGCTGCATACTCAGCAGTCCGATTACTACTAGCGCCAAGAAATTCTAGCTGTAGAAACTGTGTAACTGAACTATATCGAGGAACAAAACGAGCCTGAAATATTTTCTTCCACCTATTACCTGAATACGTACTACCTATGGTATGGCTTCACGGCCGAGAAATTCGTGCCTGCCCTGTTGACACAACGCGATATTCCTTATTTGTAACGCATTCAAGGTGACATCGCAGAGCGAGAAAGATGCAGAACTGTACGCATCCGCGATTGTTTACGTAAAACATTAATCAAAACGACATTGCTCTCACTGCGCCAACTATCTGTCGGCGTAGCGCACGTTTCGTTTCCGACTCCACACCACGCACTCAAAGATCAACACAACCTGGCAAGCGCCGCATAACTAAAGGAAGGATAAGACCCTTGTCCTAAAGCTATGCTGTTAAAACTCGGACGCTGCTACACAACGAGAGCAACGTTCTTTCAGCGATCTCGGTGTTCAGTTATATGCACATATTTGTCAGCTTTCAGACTGATTACACACGTACGGGTTGAAAGCTTTCGACGTGTATGAGTGACTTGTTTTGCTTGGACCTGACTGTATACATTGCTTGTACCAGCTTGGGCACTCACAATAAACGATGCAAACCTTACTTGATTGACGTTGTTTTTGCCAGTCGAGGCCAGTTTGGTCACCTGGCGATAAATATTACACACGCGAGCAGCGATTTAGCAACGACAAAGAACAAAATACCATAGGGAGCAAAAAGCGCAGCAGCGCGACCAGGGCGAACCAACCGCAAAAACGCGTTTGTCTAATGATGATGATAGTACTTGCAGCGCCATCTCGCCTCGCTCTATTGCAGTTCAGTACGCCGCCGCTACCCTTATTTCCGTACTACAGTCAAAGGTACAGTTTCCGTTCTCTAAAGTGGTAGATATTCTCTGATACGCGTTGGTGTGTGCTGTATTTGAATATCTTGCATCTCCGCACCTTCCCGCAGCCGCTGCGATAGGTATCAGTGCCAAGAATTGTACGCATCTCCGCACCGCGCTGGATTTCGTGGAGAACAGACGTGCCGCCCGCGATGCCTTACGGACTAGTCCTCGTGCCTCTCGCCGTCGGCGCCCTGTGACGGTTGCCTCGACCGCTTTGCCGTGCGCCTCTCATCGGCGGGGCCTTCGCCGCCTCGTCACCGACGTGTACCGTGCCTCTAGCTGCATCGTGGTCCCGTCCCTCGAACTCCTGTGACCATCTCTATCTGTCCTGTCTTCTCTTCTCTTCGACGCCCCTGTCTCTGTCCGATCACTTCTCTTTTTCTTCGACTTTCCTTTTATTCCCTCCTTCCCCTCCCCCAAAAGGCGCTGAGCCGTGCTCCCGTGAGGGTTGCAGAAAATAGTGCCTGATTCCTTTCCTTCAATCACACCCCCCCCCCCCCTATTGCTTTTTACACGGTGATCGCGAACATTCCTGGCATCGCCGTGGAAATCTTCCGTGTTGCGTCAGATTGTTGTCCGTGTTTTGTGTCCAACTCAAAAGGTAGACAAGGAACCAGGCGTTAAGTCGTACGCTCAAAAAAAAAATATCGCGGCACACCGGACAAAAGTCGCCGATGATTTCGTAGCTGAGATCGATCTGACCAGTCCTTGAACGCGGGATGCTCACCTAATCACTCACGATGCCCAAGCACAAGCATGCGCCTTTGGAAACGTGGGACGGCCCTTCAAGAAAAACGAGCGCAAAATCTGCAGACCCGGTCTTGTCCAAGAGCTGTATCTCCGGCTCCAGCATAAACTACTGGACACCATGCACAAGCGGCGAGGGTCGTCTATGCGACATCTTCAGAGATCTACCCATCTGGAACGAATACTTCTGGATCGTGGACCTCGAGCTCAGGGAGCTTTCGGCGGGCGAACTGTCTCTCGTCGAAACGACGGACCCGATCGTTTACTGGGACGTGTCAGAACGTCGGAAGCACGAGGCCGCCGTTCTCCTGCGCCAGTTGCTGACGCAACACCGCTGTCTTGTTTCGGTAGAACTGAACAAACACACGTTGAATAGCCGTCGCGAACTAATCTTAATACGCGACGCCTTGCGCAAGAGTACGGCTATCAGAAAACTGAAGCTGTGCCTACCGATCGTGCGCCCCTGTGCGACGCCAATATTTTACCCATGTGCGTGTGTAAGTCCATCCCGGACACTCATCCGGGATCCGTATGCGCTCTTAGATCGCGATTTCCTCGAAGGCCTCGCGGAGTTTCTGGTAATCACCAGAACACTGACGACGCTCGACATAAGCCAGGTGAACATCGAGGGCAAGAGCGCGGACGATATCCTTCGGAGACTTAAGTGCAACGCCACAATAACGACGCTGTCAGTGAACACGCTTATCATGAGTCCGCGGGAGTCCCGTTACGACGTCGTTTTTGCTGACTACTTGCGCGAGAACCGAACGCTGCAATCACTGAGCGTGACGGTACGCGAAATGCAGGACCTCAGCGGGCATGTGATTTGGGCGCTGTTCGCCAGTAACACCCTGTCTGAGCTGAACATGATCCAGTTCAGGCTGAACACCGAGACCAACCAGCTCATCGCCAGCCACCTTGAAAAGAACCAGAC
>NW_023614249.1:0-40001 GCF_013339695.2 Rhipicephalus sanguineus
GTTTAGTTAGGTAAAAAGAGAGCCACCCCGATTAACTTATGATGGACTGTCTGAAAATGCGTCAAACTTACGCACATGTAATTCCAAGGCACTCAATATTAGATGCCTAGAAAGAAAGTGAGATAATACGTTGTTTTTCGCGTGTTTCAGCAATTAATTGTAATTACCATGCAATTAAATATCCAAATATTCTGCGATCAATCAGGTTTAATTCTTGCATAAAAGAATCAAGTGGCAGGCTCAAAACGAATGCCCAGTTTGTTTTAAATGCGAAGCATTACTTAGTGAACCCAAGGCACTTTGAGCGTTTCTATCTACGTATCTATCTAGCCACCTATCTATCTAGCGGCCTATGTCTGGGTTCTCCCGTGATCGCCTCCTTAACCTGGTGTAGACCAAAATTAGTGTGGGAGGGTACGATGATTTGACGAATATGACTGTCTGGTCATGACATGAATAACGTGAAAATCCTGTCGGGTACGTCGCCAAACCCTTTATTCCAGACACGTGTGGCACATACTCGTTTACCACGGGCCGTGGTGTACGTGTATGCGCCACAGGTGGTTGATAGTTTATGTCTACCCAGGAACTGCGAGAACAGACATTGGTAATTTAAATGGGAGAGCGTTAAGAAAACCCGACATCGGCAGCGTTGACCTGACGACTGCAAAGAATAAAACTTAGGATCTCAGCAGGAGTCGAACCCAAGCATTCTGCGTGGAAGTCAGGTATTCTACCCTCGAGCCATGCCAGGTCTAGAAACTGCTTGTAACTTGATTCATGGCTGCGCTAAAAACACGGACAACAGAAGAGACGTACACAGGACGGGCGCAAACTGCCAACTTTATTACTGAACGCCAAAGTAAACCTATATATGCACGAATCCATCACGTGCTCTCTTTCTACGGCCCCTTCGCGACTGATTAGCAACACACACCCCCCTGGGGCTATCTTTCTTTGAAGCATGGTCATGATATGGTCAAACAATTACAAGCAAAGAATTGACAGAACCGCAAGGCCGATAAAACTAAAATTGGAAGTAAAAAAACCAGGACACTGTGTGTCGCTCATACAAAGCCGTCTAAAAATTGCAGCTCTTTTGGAGCAATGTCAAAGAAGGCATGCTTACGCAATGGTCAGATTTCTTGTTAATAAAATAGGCCCTCAACAACTTCCCTTTGCAACTTGTTCCTTGATTTAGACAAAAAAAAACAGTGTCTTCGAAACTTGGCATGCACCCGCAACGCCTGCAATGAAAGTCTAGGTGCCCGCCGGTATTTGTGCATACCGCTAAACTATGCTCTCGCGCCCTCTCATTGAAACAGCGCCCCGTCTGTCCAATGTATACACTTCCACAGGTCAAGGGTATTTCATATACCACACCTGAAGTACATTCAGTGAAGAGTTTGGCGTGGCGTTTGTTGCACCGGAGCGTTTTTCCTTGTGCATCATTGCACATCTAGAAGAACTTGTTTTTGGGCGAGTTGGTGCCTTAGTTTGCTGAACATATCGTAAGTGGCGCGAAGCTAGGAACATGAAAAAGGGCCGGAGGAAAGAGACAGAAGAGCGCCAAACTACCAACTGTTTATTGCCAGCGCAGGCTGAAAAACAGGTAAACTTCCACACATGCGCAGTGGAGTGGAAGAGTTACCCCAAACATGACATCACGTGAGCAGTTCATTAAAGAAGGACAACTCAGACTGAAAGAGAACAATGGATGTGTCACTGACACACGCGGACCCTTTACTTCTAATATGATACGCCTCTAGTAATTCCCTTGCTGTTTGATCTCTGCTTTTGCCGATAATCCTAGCTTGCGCAAAACGTGGCACACACGAGCATGACCTGACATGCGCGGGAAGGTGCGCACCATCACTCTTACCAATGCTGTTGGCATGCTCCCTGAGGCGGTCGTTGATACACCGACCCGTTTGACCGATGTAGGGCCTTGCCACAGCTCAGGGGAATTTGAATACAACCCCTTCGGCACAACGCCTGAAAGGTTTTACGTGCCTCTTTTGGCACCCTTGCTCCTTAGCACGAGAGATTCGTCGGCACAAGTGCGCCAGTTTATTCGGAGCGGAAAACACAACAGGGATTGCGAACCTGGCGGCCACCTTCTTGAGGTTGTGGCTCAACTTGTGCAAGTACGGCACCACCTGTGGTTTGACGCGCTCCTGTTCTCTCGAGTGCTCTTCCTGAGTGCTGAAGTTCAGCTTCCGTAGCAGAGATTCGGCAACGGCATACAAGACCGCCCGAGGAAAGCCAGCCTTTCCAGTCTGCCAATCTGATTACACAGGCTGGTCTGCATCATGTGCGGACACGATCTGCGCAGCGCGGATTGAAGGCAATGCTGAGCAATACTACGTTTTACAGTCTTAGAATGCGCGGAATCAAATGGCAAAAGCTCTTTTTTACTGCGAGGCATGTAAGCACAGCAAACATGATCGCTTTTCACGGCCAGGTTAATGTCTAAAAACTGCAAAGCATTGTCGGTAGGAAGCTCATGAGTGAAGGTTAATCCTTTGGAATTTGTGTTAAAGGCATTTAAAATGAAGTCCACCATTTCATGGTAGGGCACTGGGCACGTCTTGTCTAAAACAATTAAAAAATCGTCAACATATCTAAAAACATAAAAAGGATGTGATGAATTAGAAACACATTGTAGTGCCTGGTCAATAAGGGATAAAAGATGTCACATAAAATAGGTGCTACGCTTGACCCGATGCAAATGCCTTTCTTTTGCAAATAAATGTTTGCTTCAAAAGTAACGAAAGTACTCTTGAGGTACGCTTCCAGTACAGACATGAAATTAGTTACCGACATTTCAGCACAAGCAACAAAATTAGCCTCACCGCTTTTTTCAATACATAGCTTAACAGCAGCAAAGAGCTCAGGGTGTGGAACTGAATAAAATAGATCAGTCACATCGACAGAAAAAAGATACCCTGTGTTCACTTTGCAGCGAAAGAACTCTACAACTTCATCAGAATTTCTTATTAGAAAAGGGTCATTGATGGAAAGGCACTTGAGCGACTTTTGCAGAAACCTACTGACATGCTCTTGCCACGCACCCCGCTCACTAATTATCGTTCGGAAAGGAATGTCCACCTTATGCGTCTTCGCGCTGAAAAAAAGCTATCAAGCTATCCGCTTTTGACTTGGAAATCTGCTTAGCCAAACGTTCAGCGCCGACTTCGTCACAGAGTTTGCTAACATTCTTCTTCACTTTTGCCAAGCTCACTTTAACGCTCTTGAAATTCTTATTACAGCCTGCAAGGCTTTTCATTAAAGACAGATGTAGGTAAAATCACAAAACCACCCTCTTTGTCCGACTGCATTAACCGTAAATCATTGTCTCTGAAAAACGACACAACACGATTAAAAGCGCGCACATGGTGTCCAGTTGCTGGTCTTGGAGCACATCTCTGAAGACAGTCGACAACCGTCCAGTAAACATCGCTCACGTTGCTCCAACGAAGCTTTGCCTGCAACTCTTCGGTTTAGAGCTAGTAGCTCATGTGCGGAGGACGGCCGGCTCAATACCAAACTTAGGGCCTTTGTTGAGAAGACGGTTGACATCTACAGGTATGGGCGTGTCACACATGACCTTCACTGACCCGAGCTGCTCGGTTATCTTGTCATTTAAGCGAACAGATTAAGCAGGCTCGTAAGCATGTACTTCATGTAGCCTCAATTTCAGCATTGATGAGCCTACGTTGTTCCCTCAATTCTTCAACGCAACCCACTCAGGAAAGTTGCGTAACAAATGCTTCTCAAGAGTTCTATACACAGCCTCACTTGCCGCCCTAACTCAGAGCGTAAAATCTTGCTCACCCGTTTTACATGTCCCCAAGAAGGCAGGACACAACCGAAGAGGGAGGTGACTTCACGAGGTGGAAATCCTTTCCGTATGCAGAAGCCCAAATATCTGACTGACAAGTCGAGGCAACTATATTCCACTTGACATTGTGCAGGTCAGGAAGTCCAGAAGAAAGGTTTCCGGGAACAGACAAGCCCGAGCCCCACTGTACTAGAAATATACTCTAGAAGAACTTGGTTTTGGGCGAGTTGGTGCCTAGTTTGCTGAACATATCGTAAGTGGCGCGAAGCTATGACATGAAAAAGGGCCGGAGGAAAGAGACAGAAGAGCGCCAAACTACCAACTGTTTATTGCCAGCGCAGGCTGAAAAACAGGTAAACTTCCACACATGCGCAGTGGAGTGGAAGAGTTACCCCAAACATGACATCACGTGAGCAGTTCATTAAAGAAGGACAACTCAGACTGAAAGAGAACAATGGATGTGTCACTGACACAAGCGGACCCTTTATCATATTAGAAGTAAAGGGTCCGCTTGTGTCAGTGACACATCCATTGTTCTCTTTCAGTCTGAGTTGTCCTTCTTTAATGAACTGCTCACGTGATGTCATGTTTGGGGTACTCTTCCACTCACTGCGCATGTGTGGAAGTTTACCTGTTTTTCAGCCTGCGCTGGCAATAAACAGTTGGTAGTTTGGCGCTCTTCTGTCTCTTTCCTCCGGCCCTTTTTCATGTTCCTAGCTTCGCGCCACTTACGATATGTTCAGCAAACTAGGCACCAACTCGCCCAAAAACAAGTTCTTCTAGAGTATATTTCTAGTACAGTGGGCTCGGGCTTGTCTGTTCCCCGGAAACCTTTCTTCTGGAACTTCCTGACCTGCACAATGTCAAGTGGAATATAGTTGCCTCGACTTGTCAATCAAGATATTTGGGCTTCTGCATACGGAAAGGATTTCCACCTCGTGAAGTCCACCTCCCTCTTCGGTGTGTCCTGCCTTCTGGGGACATGTAAACGGGTGAGCAAGATTTTACGCTCTGAGTTAGGGCGCAAGTGAGGCTGTGTAATGAAACTCTGAGAGGCATTTGTTACGCCAACTTTCCTGAGTGGGTTGCGTTGAAGAATGGAGGAACAACGTAGGCTCATCAATGCTGAAATTGAGGCGTACATGGAAGTACATGCTACGAGCCTGAATTACTCGTTCGCTTAAAGAAAGATAAACGAGCAGCTCGGGTCAGTGAAGGTCATGTGTGACACGCCCATACCTGTAGATGTCAACGTCTTTCAAACAAAAGGCCCTAAGTTTGGTATTGAGCCGGCCGTCTCCGCACACATGAGCTACTAGCTCTAAACCGAAGAGTTGCAGGCAAAGCTTCGTTGGAGCAACGTGAGCGATGTTTACTGGACGGTGTCGATGTCTTCAGATGTGCTCCAAGACCAGCAACTGGACACCATGTGCGCGCTTTTAATCGTGTTGTGTCGTTTTTCAGAGACAATGATTTACGGTTAATGCAGTCGGACAAAGAGGGTGGTTTTGTGATTTACCTACATCTGTCTTAATGAAAAAGCCTTGCAGGCTGTTAATAAGAATTTCAAGAGCGTTAAAGTGAGCTTGGCAAAAGTGAAGAAGAAGAATGTAGCAAACTCTGTGACGAAGTCGGCGCTGAACGTTTGGGCTAAGCAGATTTCCAAGTCAAAAGCGGATAGCTTGATAGTTTTTTCAGCGCGAAGACGCATAAGGTGGACATTCCTTTCCGAACGATAATTAGTGAGCGGGGTGCGTGGCAAGAGCATGTCAGTAGGTTCTGCAAAAGTCGCTCAAGTGCCTTTCCATCAATGACCCTTTTCTAATAAGAAATTCTGAGAAGTTGTAGAGTTCTTTCGCTGCAAAGTGAACACAGGGTATTTTTTCTGTCGATGTGACTGATCTATTTTATTCAGTTCCACACCCTGAGCTCTTTGCTGCTGTTAAGCTATGTATTGAAAAAAGCGGTGAGGCTAATTTGTTGCTTGTGCTGAAATGTCGGTAACTAATTTCATGTCTGTACGGAAGCGTACCTCAAGAGTACTTTCGTTACTTTTGAAGCAAACATTTATTTGCAAAAGAAAGGCATTTGCATCGGGTCAAGCGTAGCACCTATTTATGTGACATCTTTTTATCCTTATTGACCAGGCACTACAATGTGTTTCTAATTCATCACATCCTTTTTATGTTTTTAGATATGTTGACGATTTTTTAATTGTTTTAGACAAGACGTGCCCAGTGCCCTACCATGAAATGGTGGACTTCATTTTAAATGCCTTTAGCACAAATTCCAAAGGATTAACCTTCACTCATGAGCTTCCTACCGACAATGCTTGCAGTTTTTAGACATTAACCTGGCCGTGAAAAGCGATCATGTTTGCTGTGCTTACATGCCTCGCAGTAAAAAAGAGCTTTTGCCATTTGATTCCGCGCATTCTAAGACTGTAAAAACGTAGTATTGCTCAGCATTGCCTTCAATCCGCGCTGCGCAGATCGTGTCCGCACATGATGCAGACCAGCCTGTGTAATCAGATTGGCAGACTGGAAAAGGCTGGCTTTCCTCGGGCGGTCTTGTATGCCGTTGCCGAATCTCTGCTACGGAAGCTGAACTTCAGCACTCAGGAAGAGCACTCGAGAGAACAAGAGCGCGTCAAACCACAGGTGGTGCCGTACTTGCACAAGTTGAGCCACAACCTCAAGAAGGTGGCCGCCAGGTTCGCGATCCCTGTTGTGTTTTCCGCTCCGAATAACTGGCGCACTTGTGCCGACGAATCTCTCGTGCTAAGGAGCAAGGGTGCCAAAAGAGGCACGTAAAACCATTCAGGCGTTGTGCCGAAGGGGTTGTATATGAAATTCCCCTGAGCTGTGGCAAGACCTACATCGGTCAAACGGGTCGGTGTATCAACGACCGCCTCAGGGAGCATGCCAACAGCATAGGTAAGAGTGATGGTGCGCACCTTCCCGCGCATGTCAGGTCATGCTCGTGTGTGCCACGTTTTGCGCAAGCTAGGATTATCGGCAAAAGCAGAGATCAGACAGCAAGGGAATTACTAGAGGCGTATCATATTAGAAGTAAAGGGTCCGCTTGTGTCAGTGACACATCCATTGTTCTCTTTCAGTCTGAGTTGTCCTTCTTTAATGAACTGCTCACGTGATGTCATGTTTGGGGTAACTCTCCCACTCCACTGCGCATGTGTGGAAGTTTACCTGTTTTTCAGCCTGCGCTGGCAATAAACAGTTGGTAGTTTGGCGCTCTTCTGTCTCTTTCCTCCGGCCCTTTTTCATGTTCCGAGCTTCGCGCCACTTACGATATGTTCAGCAAACTGAGGCGCTGGTTGGGCCTAGCATTGCTGGCTTCCCTCTCTTGCTGCTCGCCGCTGCACATGTCCCTTCGTGGCTTTGCGCCTGCGCCTTCTTGTCGTCCATCTGGTGACCCCTCCCGGC
The DNA here is from genome assembly GCF_013339695.2 of Rhipicephalus sanguineus. NCBI lineage: Eukaryota > Metazoa > Arthropoda > Arachnida > Ixodida > Ixodidae > Rhipicephalus > Rhipicephalus sanguineus. Next base: position 7,288 of record NW_023614249.1, read on the forward strand.
ATAGGCGTGCGCACAGGGGGGGGGGGGGTGGCGGCCGCCCCCCCCCCCTAGTCACCTACGAGAAGGGCGGCGCAAAATCTGCCTCGTACATTGACTTAGTAGGGGGGGGGGCGCTGCGTTGAACCGTCGCTCCCCCCCCCCCTTATGGGGAACCCTGCGCACGCCTATGTCTCCCGGGTCATGGCTTGCGCTGGCGTTTTTACCGGAATGTCGCTCGGTTCCAGCCCATCCTCGGCGTCGCTCGGCTTCGGTCGCTTTGCCGGGCGCGGGGCAGTCGGTCTCATCTGTGTCTGGTCGGTAGCGAGCGCCGTGTCGAGTGTCGGAAACTCGTCCACGTCCATTGCCGCCGCCATACTCTACGTTTTTCTTGCGCTGCAGTCGACGCTGGGATGGGCTCCGCCGCAGCGTCGGCCCGCTTCGGTGCAGGTGTCCGTCCGGTGTCCAAAGATTCCGCACCTGCCACAATGCGGGGTGTCACATTGTGCCTTGAAGTGGCCGTCGAGGTTGCAGAGGTGGCGTACGCCGCGGTATTCGAAGGTTGTTGCTCTGCGGCCACCCACTCGTGCAAAATTCGGGAGTGGATTCTCGAGCCGCATTTCCATCTTGATGTAACGTGTACGTATGCTGGGGTGGTCTTTGCACCTGGCTTCTTCAATTCGTAGCGTGGTTTGACTTGAGGCTGGTTTACGACCTCGTTATCAGGCACGTAACACGGCAAGTACAAGCACGTGACGCTTGCGACCTATCTTGCCACTGGGACAAGGGTACTCGGGTACCAAGGCGGAGACCACCAGTTTCCAGGACTTGCACCGCTTGTATCAAGTTTACGCCGCCCTGGAAGTCGAATCCACCGTGGTGTTGAACGCTGTAAATATCTTGGATACCGACAAGCGCTTCAATGGCGTCGATCACCTCGTGCACCCATAGAGTTTCCTAAAATATTACTAGAAAGGACTCTGGGCGCTGCGATCGTTCAGCTACCATGGGAATGATGGGTAGTACATGGATTTGCCTAGTCTTTGTACTTGCGGGCTTCGAACGCACTTGTGGCTTTGGTTATTGTTATGTTTTGGTTTTCTTTCGGATAAAAGAATGGATCGGTTTGAACTTCATGACCAGATATGAATTGGTGAGCCTAAAAGGGTTTTAAAGTAGTGAAGTGGAACTGCTGACTTTTGCTGAACTTCGTTTTGCGACAAAGCGGATGCAAGCGACGCGGAGCCAAACGAAGCCGAAAGAACGAAGTTTAGACAAATCCGTGTACTACCCATCATTCCCATGCTGGCTTAAGAGCCATGCGTTGCAGCTCCCATAGACACTAGCGCCACAGTTCCCTCTAGTAAGTATTGTAAGAACTCTATGCGTCCACCGACGTCCACGGTGAGGTGTGGACATTGAAAAGGGGCTCCTTGGGTGGGAGCATGGTGACGGCCCGCGTGCCGCGCACGCGCGGGCACGTGCTTGGATAGACTGCTGTTCTGGTGGCAAGGAGACCTGCAACGAAAGAACAGTGCGTGGACTTGAGGAGAGACAATGACGAACTTCAGAATGTTTCGGCTTTCGTTTAGTTGTCCCAGAAACGGCCTTGGTTTCTTGGCCGGGGACGTGCACAATGTTTAAATTAGGTTGGGAGCTTTAATTCTCAACATTTCTGTCATTCAAAGAACTTCCTCTGTTTTCCTTTCTCACATTCATCGTTTAGTAAATAAATGTCAAATATGGTCATGCTACTTTTGGAAAGCTAAAAACGTTGACAGAAATCTTGTGCATCCGTATGGCGACCATTCAGTGCGCCGCAGTTGCCATCTGGTGTTGAACATGGCATTCTGTAAACCATGCTGTAAACAAATGCCTGTTTAAAAAAAAAACCAAGGTTTTTTTTTTAATTCTCTTTGGCCGTGGCACTGTAGATTTTCTGGATAATGAAGGCTGTGGGCTCAGGGTTGGCGAAAGCCTTTTATGGTGCATTTAAGCAAAACAAATTGGGGGAGGCTTAAGTTGAACGCGATAGCGATATTCGGCCCCATCCTCACACACACACGGACGCACACACGACACGTCTTTCCGAGTGTCGCGTTTCCGCACTCTTCAACAACACTTTTATGACAACAGTGTACCCACTACGTGTGTGCCCTTTGTAATGGGTGGCATGCTTTAAACCAGCAGCAATTACGTGCGTGATACTTTTTCGAAGTTTCGAAGTGGGCAGTAAACCATTTTACGGCAAACACTCCGGTTAGCCACAAAGACCAGAAAATGCAAGGAACGCACATACAGCGCAAGCAGTTATTGCTGGCGGTAAAGGGACACTAAAGAGAAAAACATTTTTTTTTCATATTAGTAAATTACAATTTCACAATACTTAAAAGCAGCACACTCACAGCGAGAAGAAGCGCAAGAAAGAAAATGCTCGTGGCGACGCCACCATGAAATTCCCGCACCAAACTCCATGACGTCATAGATTTTGACGACGTTGCAAGGTCGTATGTAGTTCATAATCAGTAAAAGTAAAGTACATTGTCCTCTGAGAGGGCCGCAGTCCTAACATACCAAGTTTCAGGAAATTTCATTGAGCCAATGTCGCCAAAATACGAAAAATGCAGTTTGAAATCCGTGAGGTCACACGCGGAGATTTCGGCGCGAAGTTTAAAAACGAAAATTTGAATCGATTTTCTCCTCTATTATTAAACGCGTGATGGCGAAATTTACGACATTAGAATTCTCTAAGCACAACTTATCCATCTAAACCGATTCATTGTTTCACTTTGGCGTCCCTTTCAAGCAGACGGGAAAAAAAAAGGCATCCGCGAGGTAATACACCAGAAGACAAACAGGGTCTCATGTTCGGGTTGGAAATGCATGCGTGAGCTACACCACTGCACTCACCGATGGACAGTTAATTGTGCAGTGTCTAGACAAAGTGAGCAGTCGCGGAAAAATGGATAAACGTGGCTTTCGTCCGCATACCTATTAAGTCGCAATTTGTGTCCATTTCATCCGCCACCACCTGTTTGCGCCCTGCCTAGGCGTTGGATACTCCTATACAGTCACTGCCGTTCGGTTTCATCAGGCGCCCGCCGTTGTCTCGGAGCAGCTTCTTGGCGCTACGTTGTGGACGTTACTTTCCGCTGCCTGCCGCGGCGGATGGGAGGATCCCAGGCCTGAAAGCCCGATCAGCTGGGCACAATGACCGCCATTGTTTGCTTCGAATGATGCCGGCCCCAGCCGACGTCAGTCCAGTGCGCTGCTGGCCGGAGTTTGGACGTTCTGGAGATTCAGGTGCAGATTCGTCAACTACCAGAGTACAGGTGCTCACAAAGTAATTCGAACGCTGGAAAGGCGGCCGCTCGCCAGTGGAGAAATGGTGCCATGGTCTGCGCGTGCGCGGAATCCATAGCAAGCAAGCCTCGCTAACTATCTACAGGGTGTTTTAACAGCCAAGCTGCTTAGGCTATCGGTAACTTGTGCTCCGTCGTGAAAAACTTCACCGGTGGTCATGCGCCACAGGAATTGGGCAAGCCCCACTACCGAGTACAGCAGGTGCGAGCGTTAAACGAAAACTCTGCTCGACGAAGTGGAGCACGTGAGACAAAATGAAAGAGAAAGAGAGAGAATATGGAAGAGAGAGAGATATATATAAAGCGATAAAAATAAAGAGAAAGACAAAAATAGAGAGAAATAAAGGGAATAAAAATCCGGCAGATTCCACGCACTGTGGGGAATCGACGTAATGCGAAGCAGCCAGCAAAGAGCTGCATACATCGCCTTGTTTGCCTTTGACGCAAATGAAGTCATTCATGTAATGACATCTAGTTCACTGTATATCGCATGTTTCTCATGCATGTACAATATTTATTATAATGAAACGTATATCCTGTTATATGCAATGCATGAACTGTCGTTTATTTTCGTCACGCACACATGTCATGCCATATGCCATACCAGTTTTGGTGTATATCAAGCTAGGGAACGGCCTTAAGCGCACCATGAGCGTAGCATGTAAATCATGCTTTACATGAAATGCATGTCATGATTGTCATGTTACCACCTGTTATTTATGTCCGTCGTACAGTCACGTCATATATTACCAATTTTTGTATATATCAAGCTAGCGAAGCGGCCACGAGCGCACAATGAGCATGACATGTAAAGCATGCCCTACACGACATACATGTCATGATTTTCATGTTGCCACCTGTCATTTATATTCGTCATACAGTCACGTCATCGAATACCACTTTTTGGGTATACCAAGCTAGCGAAGCGGCCGCGAGCGCACCATGAGCGTGGAATGTAAATCATGCTGCACATAAAATGCATATCATGATTGTCATGTTACCACCTGTCATTTATGCTATCATACAGTCACGTCACGCAGTACAAGGTTTGGTGTATGTCAAGCTAAAGAAACGGCCGCGAGCGTACCATGACCGTGGTATGCAAATCATGTTCTACATGACATGCATGTCATGATTTTCATGTTGCCACCTGTGATTTGTGTTCTCATACAGTCCACGTCATGCAATACCAAATTTTGGTACATGTCAATATAGCGAAACGGCCGCAAGCGCACCATGAGCGGGGCATGTATGTCATAGCGTACATGACACGCATGTCATGATTTCGTGTCACCAACTGTCATTTATGTTCGCCTTACAGAAATGCTTCCTCGTACCAATTTTGGCATACATCCATATAATTAAACGGTCGCGAGCGCACCGGGACCATGTCATGTAAATCATGCTGTACATGACATGCGTGTCATGATTCGCACGATAGGACCTGTCATGTTTGTCAGACAATCTTGTCCCGCCATACCAGTTTGGTATATATCAAGTTAACGAAACGGCCGCAAGAGCCGCAAGGCCGTGGCATGTAAATCATGCCGTTCATGACATATGCATGCCATGATTTTCACGTTATCATCTTCATGTTATCATTTATGTTCGTCATACAGTCATGTTGTGCCATACCAATTTTGGTATACGTGCCATTAACGAAACGGCCAGGAGAGCACAAAGTCGTAGGCGGACAGACAGACAGACAGACAGACAGACAGACAGACAGACAGACAGACAGACAGACAGACAGACAGATAGATAGATAGATAGATAGATAGATAGATAGATAGATAGATAGATAGATAGATAGATAGATAGATAGATAGATAGATAGATAGATAGATAGATAGATAGATAGATACGCTCAATGCAGAGGTTCGCTAAGAAATGTTTCGCAATTAAAAACATAAAAAGATAGAGAAAGGCATACAGAGAGAAAGATATAGAAAGAGATACGAAAAAAAAACATAAAAACGCAGAGCAAGAGAGAAAGAACGAGAGAAATAAAGAGGAACAAAGAACTACCAGCGAAGCTGTTTAGGCTATCGCACGGTGCCGTGGGCTATCGGCAACTTGTGCTCCGTCGTGCAAAACTCGACAGGTGGATATGCGCTACAGTAATTGGGCAAGCCCCACTACCGAGTACAGCAGCTGCGAGCGTTAAACGAAAACTCTGCTCGGCGAAGTGGAAAACGTAAAACACGTGAAAGAGAGAGATAATAGCGCAGAAAGAAAGAGAAAAATAGAGATAACTGAAGGGAATAAACACATAAAAAATAGAAAGAAAGAGAAAGACAACATGAAACGGACAAGCAAAAGAGGTAGAACAAAAAGACAGCAAGACAGAAACACAAAGAAAGACACAAAAAAGATAGAGAAAGAAAGATAGAAAGACAAAGAGATACATAGGATGAGATAGAAAGAAACAGACACAAAAAGCAGAGCAGAACAGAAAGAGAGAAGCAATGAAGCAGAGAGAGAAAAGGAAGAAAGAGAAATAAAGAAAAAGAACGAGAAATAAATAAATAACAGATACAAAAAAGAGATGAGAGAAAGAGGGAAAAAAGCCGCCAGATCCCACGCATTGTGGGAATCGATGTAATGCGAAGCAGCCAACAAGGAGCTGCATACATCGTCTTTTCTGTCACTGAGGAAAATGCGTGCCACTCATGTTATTTATGTTCGTTACACAGTAACGTCGCGCAATACCAATTTCGGGGTAGACCAAGCTAGCGAAACGGCCGCCAGCGCACCATAATAATATCCGGGGTTTAACGTCCCAAAACCACCATATGATTATGAGAGACGCCGTAGTGGAGAGCTCCGGAAATTTCGACCACCTGGGGTTCTTTAACGTGCACCTAAATCTAAGTACACGGGCCTCAAACATTTTCGCCTCCATCGAAAATGCAGCCGCCGCGGCCGGGATTCGATCCCGCGACCTTCGGGTCAGCAGTCGAGCGCCATAACCACTAGACCACCGTGGCGGGGCCGCCAGCGCACCATGAGCGTGGCACGTGAGTCATGCTGTACATGACATGCGTGTCATGATTTTTCATGTTAACTCGTGTTATTTATGTTCGTCACACAGTCACGTTGCGCAATACCAATTTCGGGATAGATCAAGCTAGCGAAACGGCCACCAGCGCACCATGAGCGTGGCACGTAAGTCATGCTGCACATGACATGTGTGTCATGATTTTCACGTTAATTCGTGTTATGTCCTTCACCAGTAACGTCGCGCAGTACCAATTTCGGGGTAGATCAAGCTAGCGAAACGGCCGCCAGCGCACCATGATCGTGCCACGTAAGTCATGCTGTACATGACATGCGTGTCTTGATTTCATATTAGCTAGTGTTATGTTCGCCACACAGTCATGTCGCAAAATACCAGTTTTGGTGTATATCAAGCTAGCGAAACGGCCGCCAGCCCACCATGAGCGCGGCACGTTAGTCATGCTGTACATGACATGCTTGTCATGATTTTCATGTTAAGTCGTGTTATTTATGTTCGTCACACAGTAACGGCACGCAATACCAATTTCGGGGTTGTGGGGATCGAGAGCGTCCTCCTACCTGGCGCCTCGTTCCCCAGCTGACGCGCGCGTGCCGGCCGCGTAGCCCTGGCGCACTTAGGCACCGGCAATCGCCAAGATGGCGGCCAGGGCGCCTCTTTGTCTGGGCGAGCCAAGCGTCGGCTCCCTCCCGCGCTGGCATGTCCGGGCACGCTACGCTGGCGCGCTGCGCGGGCCTACGTCACAACGCAGCGCCATTCCCCATTGGGCCGCTGGTGACATCCTCCTCTCCTACGAGCTAAGATGTGCCCGACGATTCGCTCGCGGCGGCAGATGCTCTCAGGCTAGCACGAGAGGTTGACGCGCTGCTCTAGCAGGCGGCTTCTCGTTCGTGTGCTCGACCGCTGCCCTTTGTGTGGTAGTCTAAGCGCCGCTGGCAAGCGTACTCGATCGGTCTTGCGGAGTTCCCCTTACGGCCTGCAAGCCTGTGAGTGTCGTACTGTGCTGCATCTTGGGCTAATAAACCCGTTGTTGTTGTTACCCTGCCTCGTGCGTGGTTTCTGCGCCGTGTCGGAGAAAACGACGAACCCGGCCGCAGCGTCGTCGCACGCAGCGGCAGTGGAGAACGTCGCGTCCCTGCACGGTCGCGCTCGTAGGTAAGCCTAGTGCAAACCTATCTCCACAGGGTATATCAAGCTAGCGAAACGGCCGCCAGCGCACCATGAGCGCGGCACGTTAGTCATGCTGTACATGACATGCGTGTCATGATTTTCATGTTAACTCGTGTTATTATGTTCGTTACACAGTAACGGCACGCAATACCAACTTCGGGGTATATCAAGCTAGCGAAACGGCCGCCAGCGCACCATGAGCGCGGCACGTTAGTCATGCTGTACATGACATGCGTGTCATGATTTTCATGTTAAGTCGTGTTATTTGGTTCGTCACACAGTAACGGCACGCAATACCAACTTCGGGGTATATCAAGCTAGCGAAACGGCCGCCAGCGCACCATGAGCGCGGCACGTTAGTCATGCTGTACATGACATGCGTGTCATGATTTTCATGTTAAGTCGTGTTATTTATGTTCGTCACACAGTAACGGCACGCAATACCAACTTCGGGGTAGATCAAGCTAGCGAAACGGCCGCCAGCCCACCATGAGCGCGGCACGTTAGTCGTGCTGTACATGACATGCGTGTCATGATTTTCATGTTAAGTCGTGTTATTTATGTTCGTCACACAGTAACGGCACGCAATACCAACTTCGGGGTATATCAAGCTAGCGAAACGGCCGCCAGCGCACCATGAGCGCGGCACGTTAGTCATGCTGTACATGACATGCGTGTCATGATTTTCATGTTAAGTCGTGTTATTTATGTTCGTCACACAGTAACGGCACGCAATACCAACTTCGGGGTATATCAAGCTAGCGAAACGGCCGCCAGCGCACCATGAGCGCGGCACGTTAGTCATGCTGTACATGACATGCTTGTCATGATTTTCATGTTAAGTCGTGTTATTTATGTTCGTCACACAGTAACGGCACGCAATACCAACTTCGGGGTATATCAAGCTAGCGAAACGGCCGCCAGCGCACCATGAGCGCGGCACGTTAGTCATGCTGTACATGACATGCGTGTCATGATTTTCATGTTAAGTCGTGTTATTTATGTTCGTCACACAGTAACGGCACGCAATACCAACTTCGGGGTATATCAAGCTAGCGAAACGGCCGCCAGCGCACCATGAGCGCGGCACGTTAGTCATGCTGTACATGACATGCGTGTCATGATTTTCATGTTAAGTCGTGTTATTTATGTTCGTCACACAGTAACGGCACGCAATACCAACTTCGGGGTATATCAAGCTAGCGAAACGGCCGCCAGCGCACCATGAGCGCGGCACGTAAGTCATGCTGTACATGACATGCGTGTCATGATTTTCATGTTAACTTGTGTTATTATGTTCGTTACACAGTAACAGCACGCAATACCAATTTCGGTGTAGATCAAGCCAGCAAAACGGCCGTCAGCGCACCATGAGCGTGGCACATAAGTCATGCTGTACATGACATGTGTATCATGGTTTTCATGTTAACTCATGTTATTTATGTTCGTTACACAGTAAAGTCGCGCAGTACCAATGTTGGTATATATCAAGCTAGCGAAACGGCCGCGAGCGCGTCATGAGCGTGGCATGTATATCATGCTGTACATGACATGCGTGCATGATTTGCACGTTAGGACCTGTCAGTTATGTTCGTCATACACTCTTGTCACGCCGTATCAATTTTGGTATGTATGAAATTAATGAAACGGCCGTAAGAGCACCAAGACTGTGGCATGTAGATCATGTCGTTCATGACATGCATGTCATGATTTTCATGTTATGACTCGGCATTCATGTTCGTCATACAGTCATGTTATGCCATACCAATTTTGGTGTACATTCGATTAATGAAACGAGCAGGAGAGCACAAAGTCGTAGGCGGCTAGATAGATAGACAGACAGACAGACAGATAGATAGATAGATAGATAGATAGATAGATAGATAGATAGATAGATAGATAGATAGATAGATAGATAGATAGATAGATAGATAGATAGATACGCACAAAGTCGCAGAAGTTCGCTAAGAAATGCTTCGCATTTAAAATTAAGAGAAGCGAGTAAGGCCACCCAGATCCGCTCTTCCTTCAGGCTTGGCGCCACTAGTGCGATGCTGCCGTAATGTTTTTGAAAAACAACACCGATTTTTCATAAACATCCTCCGAGAGCAAAGCTCCCGTCGTTACTGCGCACGAACTTCATGTCGAGGTGGAAATACTTTGCCACAGCTAAAGTGACAATGTTGTTGCTAACTAACGAGAACTCGTTAATTAACTTTTTTATTACTGACTTGAGGGCACATGTTTATATTATAAATTTGAAGTGTACGACAATTCATGAAATGCCCTTTTTTTTTTAGAAATCACAGAGTTTCACGTGATTGGAAATATTCATAATCGAAGTTCGAGGGCGATACCCAAACTGATCGCTCCCGACGGGCGGAAAACGCGACCACTGTTACGTCGGACAGGAACTACCCGTATCAATGAAGAGTAGGGGTGTGCGAATATCAAATTTTTCGAATACGAATCGAATACGAATATCCACCTTCGAATATCGAATATCAAAGAAAAAATGCCTCCACCTGGTAACACAACATACACTGCTATCTCCAGAACACAATGTCCAAGCTAGCACGATGCACATCACAACACAAGCAAATATCACGGCACAATGAAAGTCATGACTACATGTTATCAGTTGCTCCACATGATCAGGCAGCAGGCGCTCCCTTGTAACAGACACCCCCCCCCCCTGCCACTGAAAAGGCACGCTCGCTTGGAACAGAAGTGGCTGGTATAGGGAGTTACATGGGGCAAAGCTTTGCCAGACGTGGGGTATCTGAAGGTGCCTATAGTCTGCCACAAGGCACGTGTCACTGTCTTTGTTCAGAAGTGGTCCCGCATAGTGAACGAGTGGTAGTGAGGCACGTTACGGCCGCATTATATTGAAAATGTACGGTTACATGATCGCCAACAGCGCTGCACGTCGGAGATGCACCGATGCACCAGCAATAAACCATACGTATTGGGGCGCTCGTCGCAGGCAGATATCGTGCCTCCGTGTACTTACGATGTTTATCGCTCCTCTCGGCAACGTTTTTAGCGATACGAACGCAACAGAAAGTGTGGAAGACGAGTTATTTATGCATGATAATCAAATCGCATATTCGAATTTTTCGAATATTCGAAGTTATTGAATATTCGAAACTTTTCGAATACGTGATTTTCGAATCGAATACGAATATTTCGAATGTAATATCCGACGAATATTCGAAACTTTCGAATATTCGCACACCCCTACCATTGAAGAGACAAATATCGAATGAAGGCGCATTGCGGCCGTATCTTTTCGTGCAAAGCGGCAAGACATCTCGCTTGCGTCAGCTGATCACCTTACCTTCGCGCGTCGCGTTCGGTGCTTATCTGTTTCTTTCGAGCTGTGCGCAAGCAAACGGCAACATCAACCTTTTTCTTTGTCTATGAAGCATAAAATTCAGGGACAGCCACTGCGGCGCTTCTTCTTGAAGGCAGGCGAAATAGTTTTTCGCGCCTGATTATAGTTTAAGAAGGAAACAGATAAGCCCCACATATCACGCAAGGAATAAGCTGTCTACTTGTCTGAATGCTTGCAGATTTTCCTGACCAGATTTTGCTTCGGCGCGCCTTGATCCATACCTCGTCACTTCCTTGTCACGGGTAGTTCCGATCCGACGTAACAGAGAGGCCGCGTTTTCTGCAAGCTGGGCGCCGTCGGTTTTCGATTAATTACGTCCCACTTTCGTAATTTCTGAAAAAATGGGTACGCCACAAGTTCGTCCGCACTACAACTATCGGATGTAAACAACTGTCCTCAAGTCAATAATTAAAATGCTAATTACGGGGTTTTCTTAATTGATTGTCAATGCCATTTTAGCCGCGGAAATGTACTTCTGCCTCGACATACAGTTCGTGTGCGAAAACGACAGGAGCCCGACTGCCACAGAATTTTTATTAAAAATCTGTACTGTCTAAACAAAACACCCTGTAGAATGGTCGCGCCTCGCGTCAAGAAGCTGTAGACTTACGCGCCTCTCAGTGCTAGTCAAAACTCTCGGTTTCATCAGTGCTAGTAAATATAGCGACCAACGAGCCCGGCAGTGTCGAAAAGATAAATGGCGCTCAACGTAACAAGAGATAAAAGGCCCGTGTGCACAGACCCCAACCGCCCAGCCGACAATGCTAACATGCACCTATATAAGGCAATACTTTTGCCGTACGATAACGTCATTCTACATGCACTAGAGAGCGAGGTATGCTTGCCAGGAAGACCGCACACGAGCAGACCATGGCTGTAGTGTTCCACTGGCGTGCTCTGCCGGCGAGGGCCACAAATGCTGCGTTCTAATCTGTAGTGGACTTCGACTCGTCTGTCGACGACGTTTCCGCATGTTCGTGAACCACTCATGCACCACCATGTCCTTCGCCCTCCCGGTCGCGCTGCTGCGAGGCATCGCCATGTTGCGGTGCGGGCGAAGGTTGCTGCTGACTTGCGCTGCAGAGTTCGGGTTCTTGATCGTCTTCAACACCTGGCGCCTTCTCTGGCTCGGTCGAGCCGCTTTGCTTGTTTTCGCACATGGACGCTTAGCCCGTCATCGTCGCCTTTTCTGTTCCGCCACGTGCTCGAGTTCACAGCAATGATTCCCGTCGCCACCTTCCCTTTCGAATTGAGTCTTCGTTCGCGCTGTGGCCCATGGCCGCCCTAGCTCTCAGCAAGACGGTCCTACGTTACGTCGTGCTGTTCTCTCTCAAGGCGGCTCGCCTTGCCGACCGCATCTTCAACGCTGCAGCTGCTGGCGCCGTCCGTTTTTCGTTCGTTATGCGCCGCGCTTCCCTCCCTCACTGCTCTCTGCGACGCTCTCTGCCTCGGCTGCAGCATTGGCAGCATGACAAGCCAGGCCAGCGGCCCAGCGCCAGCCTCGCTCGCTTCTTTGCTGCGCAGGCGCTGTGACGGTTCGGCGCTTGTCAGGCTCCCATTTCGCGAGCCCTTGGCCACTCTGGCGCCGCGGTTTGCGCAGCTGCAGCAGCCAGCGACGCTCTGTTCCGCCAGCTCCGGCTGCGTTGTCGCTTGGTGTTATGCGCAGAGGCGTCAATTTCCTTTACGCCTGCTTCCCGACGCTCGGGAATGCGACCGCAGTTGATCAGGCGCATAGAGTTAACGTGCTGACTGACAGTATATTAACTCAATGCGCCTGGTCAACTGCGGTCGCATTCTCGAGCGTCGGGAAGTCAACTACCATTGCCGCCGCCGTGCTGCACGTTTTGCTGGCGGTGCAGTCCACGGTGGAGAGAGCCCCGCCGGAGCGTCGGCACGCTTCCGTGCAGGTGTCTGTCGGGTGCCCAAAGATGCCGCGCCTTGCACTGTGCGGAGATTGGCATTGTGCCTTGAAGTGGCCTTCGAGGTTGCACCGTCGACAGAAGCGGCACACGTTTTCCTGTGACCGCCCACCCGTGCGAAATTGGGGAGCTGGCTTTGCGGCCTCATGTCCATTTTCAAGTAGCGCTTGTCAGTATACGTACGCTGGGATGGTCTTTGTAGCGGGCGTCTATTCGTAGCGTGGTTCCAAAGGCTTTGAGGCCAGATGCGACCTCATTGTCCGATACGTAGCACGGCAAGCACACGCACGTGACACTCGCCGATTGGCGTGCCACGGGAAAGAGGGGGACATCTTGAATACCCACGCAGAGGTAGCCGACTTCTAAAAGTACTTGCACTGCTTGCACGGAGTTCACACCGACTTGAAAGTCGAATCCTTCATGGTGCTGCATACTGTAAATATCGGTGGTGACAAACGACTTCACAGCGTCGATAACTTCACCCACCGACGTCCCCGGTGGAGGCCGGACCACGGTGGTTCCTGACATTGAAGAAGTGTTGCTTCGGCGGTGGCATGGCGATGACCTGGCTCGCGGGCCATTCTCGCGCGTCTACGAGCACCGAAGGACTGTGGCTCTGGCGGTAAAGACAGGCCTCGGAAAGTCTCAAGTTCCAGCCATCGCCGAAGGGGGGCGAAAAAATCGACCCCGTCGCAGCTAACAAACAAACCATAGTGGCTCCGTTCAAATCTGCCCTCGGCAACGCCAAAAAATCCGCCAGAGGCGCCGTAATAAAAGCAATATTTAAGAGAAATACAGCTATCATTGCCGCATAAAAGTGCTTTTTCTTGTATAACTGAAAGTAATGTTTGAATGATGAGTAAATGTGTTGTTCAGTGATTGAAAACATCTCTGCCTTGTCGCTCGCCGCTGACGGCCAGCGCGCGGTAGCGAGCAAGCGAACCGTCGCTGTGACCAGTGACGAAGCGCAAAAAGTGCGCCGCTGCGTCTCGGGTGCCGCAGATAACGCGCAGAATATGCGCAGTTATCGTCCGATCGTTGGCAGCTGGTTTGTTGCTCCCCGTTTTCTTGCGAATTCTATCGTTAATGTTGTCTAAAATACGCATGAAAGTTTTTTAATCCACCGATGTAATCATACTGCAATTATGGTGGGCAGTCGGTGTGCTACTGTATGGTGCCGCAGGAGCTGCGATACCAGCGAAGGCGTCAGTTTCCACAGGTTCCTCGACGATGGCAGGTACACGTACTTTCAAGCTCAGCGTTTTTCTTTCTGCTTTGTGACCTCGTTAGCATATCACCCTTCACTGTTCTTGCTTTTGAGTTGTATGCTAACACGTGTGGACAAAGCTGCTATTTCACTTGTACTGCAAGTCTGGTGGGCTCAAATGAACGAGTGAATTATGCGATGGCATGAGCACGACTTGGCCAGACTGTGATGAAGCCTACTTTCCAGCGGCGATGTCACAATAAAAGAATGACCGGTATAGAAAATCGTTTCTCCCTTCTCTGTATTTCTTGCACTTCTTTGAGGCCTTGCATATATCCCATTTATGGGTTGTTTTATCGGTATCACGTGTTAAAATGCTCATGTTTTCTGCCATTCTGTAGGCATCCACTATAATGTGATTTCTTTGCGTGAACCTGCTTGGTATTCTCAGCCTGACCGCAATACGTTGTAATAACAATAAACCCGGGGGTCTTCAGGCGTACTCGTTGAAAGCAAGTACTAAAAACTGTAGCAAAAAAAAATGCTGATGCTTTACGCCTGTCCTACAATACAAGTTGGTTATTGTGAGCGCTAGCTGACGGTGGAACGGGCAACAAACGTCATCTAATTTGTTTTGTCTCTTTGAAGTACCGCGAAGGTTAGTCGTTTACGAGCTCACGATGTCTGAACAAGGGCCTTTTACCGCTTGCTCACTGTCAATAAAGATTATCGTTTCTTCTACTCACTCGTGAATTGTTCTTACTGGTGCCAGTTGCCAATGTATGCCTTTCGGTTCCATGTAACCTTCGTACGCACAGGTACTGCGTTCCGAAGGGCGCTTTGGCATGCTGCTCGGCGCATCGACGCGCTCAAAACAAGCGGGCGAAAGATAACGAGACCTCCGTAGCCTTACACGAGTCCCGGCCTCTTTCGTCCACTTCTGTTTAAAAAGGATAGAATAAAAAACCAGCCGAGGCACCCGCGTATGCGCATACGCACCAGGTACGGAATAAAAAAGGCAGCCCTTTGCTTTTTTTCTACCTAAATAACAATAAATTTTGTTTTCCGCTTCCTGTTTACGCAGCGCCATCTCTTGGGTGCCTTCGGTAGTTCCATGCGCTACCGCTGCTTATCTTTCGTACCGTTGTCAAGGCTACAGTTTCCCTTCTCTAAACTGGTTCTTTATTCTATGGTAAAGAAAGCGGGAAAAAAAAGAAGAATCACACGTGACTTTATTGCAGAGGCAACTGGGGCGCCACCAAGCGGAAAACTAAAATATGCGTCCCCTCCGTGTTCCCAACTACCTCTACCTTACTCTACCTCTCCGGCGGGCGCCGCGCTCGCCGCCTTGCTGGTTTCGCGGTCTTCCCAAGTCTGCCGTTGTGGATAGTTGTTGTGAGGTGAGCGTTGGCCGGCGTCGGTTCGCTGTGCGCTTGTGCGCCGCGATGTTTTACGACTTGCGCTTTCCAGAATATTTCCAGAATAAGTCCCTCAAGGTTGTTCCGGCTCCTGAATAAGGACGTGTGAGCGGGCCGTTTGCTTCGCGGTTTTCATTGTGCCAGTTCGCGTTCACGTTCATACGGATTAGCTGTCTTACGCTGAGACAACAGTTAGTTTTCAAAAATGACTGATTTGAAAAGAGCACGATGTTGCGCTTATATCGTTATAGCAACAAGCAGCGGACATAAAGCACATAAGACGTAACTAAAGTTTCACATTTAGAACTATCATAGAACCGTGTGATTGAATGTGTGCTTTGCATTTGTCTCCGGATAATCACTCGCCATCGCTTAAAAACGTGTTTTCTGAGACTCTAGGTAGATGTGCGAAACATTTTCTGCGCTGAGAAGAAGATATGGGTTCAGTTTTGCGTGGGCCGACTGCGCACTTTATCTCATTGGAACTTGTCACTTTTGTTCATGATGTTCCGGAAGGCCAGAGCTTATGGGCTTGCCCAGGGAAAAGCTGAAGAACTGCAGAATCAGCGCGTTTAAATGGCCCCTCACCAGCTTCTGAAAATACAAAAAGCGAGCGCAATATTCTTTCCTGGCGTTTCTCGTCTTTCTGGCGCACATCGTGACGCCTATATAGTACATGCTCTCGATTGGTCCATATGCGCGGAATATCAGATGTGAATTGTCTCCTGCACTGCTTTGCCATGCAGTCGCCCATCCGTATTCCTTGCTTCGCATGATTATCGTGCGCGATCAACTGATTTCACTTCATTTTCTGTGTTTTCGACTGCGCAAACAGAGATAACAGCGTGTAGCCGACAAGCGCGAAATCTTGATAGGGTCAACGCTTAGTGCTGACATGGTACAGGTGCTTTTACGAAATAAGTGGCGAGGGAGAGATATGGCCTGTAGGAAGGGTAGCGAAGGCGAGGAGGAAACGACTCCCTCGTCTTTGAACGAGAGGTGGTGAGGGGCCCTTTAAAGGACACAGGCGCAGCGTGGCTGCTGAACCTATAGCTGTACCTTTGTTATGACGACGTACACCGTCTACGTCGCCATTATGAATTCTGTCCATCCACAAGGGCCATAAATGAAGGAGTACTTGGCCCCTGGCGCATGAATTAAGGCATCCAATGGCAGGCATACTCAGTAAAACCCTCCCTGTACTCGATATTAATGAGCACTAACAGACAATAATGCCAAGAATTCACATTTCACATTTACCTTACATTTACTACTAATAACATCCCGTATACTTTCCTTGGCATTATTGTCTGTTAGTGCTCATTAATATTGTGTATAACAAAGAAAAAACGAGCCCTTAAAATTAACACTTCTTTCATATTCATATGAAACATTCATATCGAGGGTCTCGTTCTGGCAGACTTGATGCTTTCAGGTAGTATGCGAGGGATTATTGGTCAGCTGCCAGCTCGTAAGAAGTTCGCGTTCTGCGTGACGCCAACAGGCAGAAAAAGAGTGTTCCACACTCGCCGTCATGGCTACTGGCGGCGCTGACTGACGCTACAACGTTTAAATGTACGTAGTATATACCCTATAAAGTGGATGGGGGGATGGCCGCCGCGGTAGCTCAGTTGGTAGAGCCATAGAGTTTCCTAAAATTAACTAGAGGGAACTCTGGCGCTGTGATCGTTCAGCCACCATGGGAATGGTGCGTAGTACACGGATTTGCCTAGTCTTTGTACTTGCGGGCTTCGAACGCACTTGTGGCTTTGTTTATTGCTGTGTTTTGGTTTTC
Source organism: Rhipicephalus sanguineus (assembly GCF_013339695.2). NCBI lineage: Eukaryota > Metazoa > Arthropoda > Arachnida > Ixodida > Ixodidae > Rhipicephalus > Rhipicephalus sanguineus. The sequence continues at coordinate 24,551 of NW_023614249.1, forward strand.
TTTCAGATAAAAGAATGGATCGTTGTGAACTTCGTGACCAGATTTGAATTGGTGAGCCTAAAAAAGTTAAGTGGTGAAGTGGAACTGTTGAACGTTTGCTGAACTTCATCTTGCGACAAAGCGGATGCAGTCGACGTCCAGCCAAACGGAGCCGAAAGTACGAAGTTTAGACAAATCCGTGTACTACCCATCATTCCCATGCTGGCTGAAGCGCCATGCGTTGCAGCTCCCATAGACACTAGCGCTAGAGTTCCCTCTAGTAAGTATTGTCGCAGGTTCGGTCCCTGCCCGCGGAGGTTATCTTTTCGTCCACTTTTCTTTCTTCACATTTACCTTACATTTACTACTAATACCATCCGCTATACTTTCCTTGGCATTATTGTCTGTTAGTGCTCATTAATATTGTGTATAACAAAGAAAAAACGAGCCCTTAAAATTAACACTTCTTTCCTTCATTCATATCGAGGGTCTCGTTCTGGCAGACTTGATGCTTTCAGGTAGTATGCGAGGGATTATTGGTCAGCTGCCAGCTCGTAAGAAGTTCACGTTCTACGTGACGCCGACAGGCAGAAAAAGAGTGTTTCACACTCGCCGTCATGGCTACTGGCGGCGCTGACTTACGCTCCCACGTTTAAATGTACATATATACCCTATAAAGTGGACGGGGGGGGGGGGGGGGCGGCCGCCGCGGTAGTTCAGTTGGTAGAGCATCGAACGCGTTATTCGAAGGTCGCAAGTTCGGTCCCTGCCCGCGGCAAGTTATCTTCTCGTCCACTTTTCTTTCTTCACATTTACCTTACATTTACTACTAATACCATCCCCTATACTTTCCTTGGCATTATTGTCTGTAAGCGCTCATTAATATTGTGTATAACAAAGAAAAAACGAGCCCTTAAAATTAACACTTCTTTCCGTCCTTACACTTGGTTACAAAGAAGAAAATATCAGCTCCACCTACAGCCGTAGCTGTCCCTCCCACGGAGAATTTTCATAAGTGCTCAGTCCAATAGCGCTTACTCATTTTCGTGACGTGATGAATGGTACCGAAATTCAGATGGGCGGATCCCGGATGCGGTGAAGCACCGAGTGAACTGTAGAAAGCTTTGTGGCGGTGAGGGCCTTGATCAAGATGTCAGCCCAATAGATGACAATTGGCACATAAGGTGAATTAAATGTTAATTAAGGCGAATTGCAGGCGAATAGTGGAGCAGTTCAAATGTTTGGGGTTTATATTCTTATCGAGAATCGCATGAGACTATCATGATAACCACGTATCAAACAGTATAGCTCTAATGACTGGTTTTATAGATCGTTTAAAATATATCCTTCCCACAGAACTTAAGATGCTGATTTTGAGCCCCATCTTCAACTTACATTTAAATTATTCCGAGTTCGTTCGGGGTACTACAACGTTCACTAACCTTGAACGCGTTCACTTAATCCATAAAAAGTATCTCAGACATGCGCATAACGTATCATACCGATATTCGAATGCGGCTTTATTTAGTCGCTCTAGGGTGATTAAAATACACAACATTGTAAAATATCGCGTTAGTATCACGTTTAAATTATAAATTAGAAATATTATAGCGAGCCTCAGGAAATTAGCAGGACTAAGGAAGAAAGCAGTATGATATGGAAAGAGATATGGCGAGGAATGGATAGCGCGACACCTCGACTGAACCTTGGAAAAGAACGCCTTCATTACACCCTTCCGTCTCTCCTTAAAAGCTAGGCTCTCAGTGATTTCGATTTGTTTTCTTGTTCGCGCGTAGAACTTCACAGTATGTATTGAATGCGAAGCATTTCTCAGCGAACCAAAGCCACCTTGACCGTAATTCTATCTATCTATCTATCTATCTATCTATCTATCTATCTATCTATCTATCTATCTATCTATCTATCTATCTATCTATCTATCTATCTATCTATCTATCTATCTATCTATCTATCTATCTATCTATCTATCTATCTATCTATCTATCTATCTATCTGTCTGTCTGTCTGTCTGTCTGTCTGTCTGTCTGTCTGTCTGTCTGTCTGTCCGTCCGTCCGTCCGTCCGTCCGTCCGTCCGTCTATCTATCTGTCTGTCTGTCTGTCTGTCTGTCTCTCTGTATGTATGTATGTATGTATGTATGTATGTATGTATGTATGTATGTATGTATGTATGTATGTATGTATGTATGTATGTATGTATGTATGTATGTATGTATGTCTAGCCGCCTGCGTCAGGAACCTCTCGTGGTGGCCTCCTTGGTATTGAGCAAAATGGGCATAGGTGGGTATGAGGGTATGACGAACATGAGTGTCTGATCTTGACATGAAGAAGTCACAGTTTCGCCGCAAGGGCGAAACAATGAATGCGATAGCATCAAATTGGAATGTCACACGAAGAACGGCAATGATCTCTAAACTTGCTGCGCTCTGCTCAAACAAAGGACGCGCGAAGTGAACACGCACAGGGCGAGCGCGAACTAACAACTGTCACAGCTCGACACTTGCAGCGCGCTGCTCAAACACAAAGAGGACGCAGAAGAAAAAAAATCACAGCATATCCACGGAGTGAATGATGATGAGTGGGCGAAGCTGCGGAGGTTCATCGGTAAACCGTGAATCTTCCGTGAATTCTGCCCAGTACATCATCACCCACGTGAGATCGGGCGCGTTTATACTAAAGGTCCGGTGAGAGTTATGACGACTTCCAGCTCACTTTAATTTTACATGTACGCTGTGAATTTTCATTGTTTAATCACGCACAGGAGAAATCGCACACACGCACTACCTCGGAGGTCAAAATCCAGTGCCTATATATACGGGGTGGTCAGTGAACGGTTGTGCAGCGCGAGCGGTCGGTTTTTCAATCAAGACGCTGCCTCGCGACGCTGCCTGCGTCGGCGCCGCTGCGCCGCGAGGCAAGATAGGAGGGGGGGGGCGTAGGAGAAGAGAAATATCTGGCGTCTTTCGTTAAGCAGCTGGCGTCTTTTCGTTTTGCTTTTAGAAAACATCTGGCGTCTTTCGTTGGTTTATTTCATCAATCAACGGCGTTTTGAACGAAATTTTTATTGTTTAATCACGCACAGGAGAAATCTCACCAGGCACTACCTTGGAGGTAAACAATGGCTGCTAATGGGAATGAGAGACAGAGGAAGTCGGCTTTTAGCTAACACTTGCACTTCTACTTCTACTAACGTTTCCTACTGGAACATGCCAATGGCTGCTAATGGGGAATGAGAGACAGAAGGATTCGGCTTTTAGTTAACGCGCACGCTGCGAATTTTTTATTGTTCAACAACGCACAGGAGAAATCTCCCACCGGCACCACCTTGGAGGTCAAGATCTGGTACTAGCGTTAAGACTGGTTACGCACTACGACGGGGACGAACGGATGCCGCTTTAAGGAGCTTCGCCCCTAAAAAAAAAAAAACAAACGCGCAGGTATACACACTACGAGCGCGATCTAACAATTGTCCCAGATGTTGCTTCAACTAGCCCCTACTTTGGCTCTTCTAGACAGCAGCTCACTCCTTTAGCAAGCGCGGCCGCTGCAGCGGTCAAAGTGACCTTCGTGCGGTCTTTAGCTTTAACGCAAACTTTGCGGTGAAAGCACAAGACCTACAAACCTTTCCCCTCAAGAGACCAGCGTGGGTGCACAGGCGACCACGTCCTGTATGTCGGAGGCGCACATCCCCACTCCGGCGAAACACTAGAGACAGGGGCGTAGCCAAGGGGGGGGGGGTTCAAACCCCCCGAAATTTTTCGATTTTGCTTGCGTATATAGGCACGCACACATACAAACGCACGCACGAACATACATAAAGTATGGTTGAACCCCCCCCCCCCTCCCCCCCCAAAAAAAATTTCTGGCTACGCCCCTGACTAGAGAGTTTTAGAACGGGGGACCCAAGGAGCTAGGGGAGCCATGAAAGTTGCGAGCCGTCAGGGGGCATGCCTAGAACCCAAGCCACTCTTGGGCTCTTGCGCTTGCGTTGTCCTAAGACCCAAAATCGAAAACTAACGTGAGTAACCAGCGAGACGACGCGAACGCAGCGCGGGCAGATACGCAGCATGGCCCGCGGCTCGCATAATATTATTTAGTCACGTGTGGCGTCCTGTGCATTTGACCAACGCCACCCCCGTTTTATCCAACTCTCAAACGCTGCTGCTTCTCCGTACACAAGAGCAGCCTACCCAACGCAGCTACTAGCGGGACAACGGCCTTTAAAGCGCACCCTTCACGCCATCTCGTGGGTGATGATGAACCCGCTGAAGCACCTCCGAGCTCTGGGTACCGCCAGCAGTAAATGGTGTATATAAATAGTTCAGCGTTAGTACGTTGGAGGGGGTATGGCGCGTGGCCCACAGCGCGCTGCGGAGCGAGGGGTCGCTGGTTCGAATCCCCGGTCGCGCGCTTCGGAAAACTTTTTCTGAAATATTTTCATTTGTCGTTTTCGTATATATATATATATATATATATATATATATATATATATAATATGAGACATGACGGCGACGACAAAAATCTACCGAGAGGGTCTATATCATTGCTATCGCGGTATAGTAACGCGAAAATCTTTGCGTATACGTCATGAAACCCTTTGCTCCAGTCACGTGTGGCACATACCCGGGTACCACAGGCCGCAGTATGCGGGTATGCGCCACAGATGATTCACAGTTTATATGTACCCAGGAACGGCGAGAACATACACTGGTAATTTAAACGGGAGAACGTCAAGGAAAGGCGGCGTCATCAGCGTTGATCCGACGAATGCAAAGAATGAAAATCAGGATCCCAGCAGGAATCGAACCCAGGCATTCTGCGTCGCAATCAAGTATTGTACCGCAGAGCCACACCAGGTCGTGAAGCTGCTTTGGAAAAAGGCCATACGCTAGAGTCATGTCGGTGCAACGACAATTGTGATTGCAGTGCTGGCTATCTTATTTCATAGCAATGTAATAAATATTACTTATGTTACTTATGTACTCCTATGACACAGACTTCATGTCGGCTTAAAGTCAATTTTGGTTCCATTGTTGGCTCCGCTTTTATAACAGTCGAATGAACATTGCACATGTACACCTATGACTCAACAAGCTACATTCAAGCGTTGCTCGACATCGGAGCAATACACTAACGAATGCTACGCATGACATCCACAGCATCGCACCGTAGCGTTCGATGATGTGAATATCATGCGTAGCATGCGTTAGTGTATTGCGCCGGGGTCAAGCAACGCGAAATGTGAATCGCACCGTAGCGTGCGCTTCGTTTCAATAAAACTGACGTCTGTGCAGTAACATGAGCGCTGACGTTACGTCAGACCATAAGTTACCCCTTAAACGTCAGTGTAGCCGGCGTGCCTGCCATGGTAAGTGCGCTATGTGCACACAACTACTTCATTTACAAAAACACGTGGATCCACCTCGTAATGCTTGACTGGGAGAGGGACTGGGAGAGGGGGAAGCAGGCTGCACGCCAGAGACGCCGAATCCCGCTCAGCAGCGTTCCTCGCGACTGCAGCTCCTTGGGGACCTTATTTTACGGACAACCCCTTTACGGCAAGCGACTGAAAATATCAATGTAATTCAGTTATCGTTTCGTGAGAGGCTTTCGCCTGTGCATCGGTGCCGCAAGTTCGATTGCCAGAAGGCTTTCTATCCGAACGAAAAAAAAAAGAAGTGTAGAAATGTACTGCTTGCAAAATGCAGTGCATGTGGATAGTGCTTGTTCTTCTGTTAAATTGAACATCAACGCGCCGCCTTTATGCATGTACCTTCGATGACGAGTATGTTATTTTTTTTATTGAAATGCTGAATAGGAGAGGTTCGCGCCTTTATGCCGGTGCCACCCACCCTAAAGGCGGGGGTGCCGCCCATGGTCTAGTGGTTATGGCGCTCGACTGCTGACCCGCAGGTCGCGCGATCGAATCCCGGCCGCGGCGGCCGCATTTTTGATGGAGGTGAAAATGCTCGAGGTCCGTGTACTTATAGATTTACCTGCACGTTAAAGAACCCCAGGTGGTCGAAATTTCCGGAGCCCTCAGCTACGGTGTCTATCATAATCATATCGTGGTTTTGGGACGTTAAATCTCATCAATTACTATTACTATATGACGGCATCGGCTACTCCTTGTCGCTTAGCAGACGAAATATAAACATTAAAAAAAATGTGGGCGGCTTGCACTACTGGTGCAAGGCCGGGCCAACAGCGGAGCTTGTGGCCGACCTAAGTTATTAGCAAGGTCTTAATTAGCGTGGTTCTAATTAAAATGGTGTTAATTAGCACGTTCCTAATGAGGAACGTCCGTATTAGCAAGGTTTTAGTTAGCACTATCCTGATTAGCAAGGTCTTCTCTTTCTCTCCTTTCTCTTAGGTTTATCTGTTCTGTGCTTTTCTTTTGTTTGCTTCAAGGGCACGCGCATTGAAGAAACGTCTGCGTTACACATCATCGTGTCAACCTCAATGTGTGTGCTGGCCACAGGCCTTATTATCCGCCTGATTACTAGGCGATACAGAAAAATGTACTATAACTAACCTCATTTCTCGAACGTACGTCGCTAAGAGCAAACTGTCTTTACTTATAGTCAATCCCAGGATGAAGAAGAGAACGAGTTATTTCGTTGCACTCGCTAGGCGCAGCTTTGTGTTATATTAACCGCCGGTTTCGTGGCCAATCCCCCGTAGTGGGTAAGAGCCAAGAATGAAGGGTCTAGCAAGCAAGCAAGCTTTGTTTTCTGGTCAGGCGAACCGGAGGAACGAAAAGCTGAAACTGCTCTGCTGCTAAAAATAATAATAAAAATCATACAGCAGAGCACAAGATGTGCGAACACAGTACAATCCAGCAGCAAATGAGTCACAAATAGCAGGACACGAGTTGAGGTGGGAAAATAAGTTCACATGTACACGTCCAAGGTCAGATACATCACCTACTGAAGTTTCAAAAAGTTTGCATCCTTTCGGTCATATCTTTATCCCAAGCAATAATCGTGATCGGTCTTCTTACGTTTGCTTTCTAGGAAACTCTGCACTTGCTACTTTACTGTCAAACAGTGGCGTACCAAGGGGGATGGTTAGGGGTCTTGAAACCCCAACCCCCGAAATTTTTGCATTTTGTATGTGTGTATATATGCGCGCACATATATAAACATACTCACGAGAATACATAAAGGGAATTGGAACCCTCTTCCTAAAATAAAAAAAAAATTATCGCTGCGCCCCTACATTCAAAGAGGCTATGTCATGTTAATAGTGTGCGGGCCATTCGTTATCTGGAAGTGCCGGGAGCGCTGCCTTAAAGAAAGCAAAGACAGGCTCAATGACAATATAGGCTCCAATCAGGATATGATATTTTTTTAGTGTGTGGAGTGGACATTTCCTCTGCACGCGATCTTCTTTATCTCGCTATTCCATTATGCTCAGTCCTGTCAATCATGCATTGCTGTGGAGCGATACATGTAAAGAGTACACCTCGGCTAGCTACTCCACTTCGTTGTTATGCAGCGAAAAGTAAAACCCTGGGTATATAGTTATCCTTATATAATTAAATAAAACGGAAGAAAAGAAATAACACTAACCAATTGCAACGGTGGGTTTTCTGGCGAGAATTATTTCTTCTTGTAATATTGTTCTGAAGCAATGACATCGGCAACAAGAGCAAGTGCAAAGATTGTGTAGCTCTCAGAGTAGGAACACAACAGGTTGTTTTAGCAGCGCTGGTAATACCCAAGGAGGTTATACTAATCTTTAATACAACCTGCTTGTTAATAGCGTACCATTTACGCTACGGTACGGCCGTTCCCTTTTAGCCTAAATTGCCTCGACCAGAAAACATTTTAGCTGCGGGGATCGCTCGATGCGTACGGTAACGTGATGAGACGATGATAGTTGCTAATACAGGTCATACACACTAATATAGACGGTTTTACGTAAAACACATGTCGCCGCCATCTTGTGCTGTTAGACGCATGTTTCCCTATTTTTTCACATCTCGACATGAATGTCGCATGCACCAACCCCAATCATTTTCATGCGCACGCGTCTACCGTAGCACTGTTCATGTAGTTGTTAAAGAAACAAAATGTGGTGGTTAACAGCGCAATATGGCGGCACCGAAACCCATCCGTAAAATAGTCTATAGCTACGTGCTGACCACGACGATAGCGTATGGCCGTACTTACCGTATACGGTAAGCCAGCGCCGCTAAAGCAGCCTATTCGAAATGCGGTATTAGCGCGCGGCGTAAAACTTGACCGGTTTTCGACAAAAATTCATGAGGAACGGGTTTGCCGTTTGTGGAAACGGGCCTTGAAAAGTTTCCGCTCGGCCTTCCTTCTGCGGAAAGATGTGCGAGGCTGTATCATCCGATGAGAGACAGTCATTTGTCGTCATAGAGCACAGATTAGTGCTATGTGGGTCACCGAGCAAGCTTTCTCCCTCCTTTCTTCTATCGCTGAGGTCAGCCACGATAACGTCTGACTTTGCGTTCATGGCCACAAGATAGGCGGCAGAGTCCCCAGAAGTTTCCGATCATTTCGCACCCTCCCAAAATAACAGAGTGAAGCGTTTTGCCAGGAAGGTTGAGAAGGAACATAGATAGATAGATAGATAGATAGATAGATAGATAGATAGATAGATAGATAGATAGATAGATAGATAGATAGATAGATAGATAGATAGATAGATAGATAGATAGATAGATAGATAGATAGATAGATAAATAGATAGATAGATAGATAGATAGACAGACAGACAGACAGACAGACAGACAGATAGATAGATAGATAGATAGATAGATAGATAGATAGATAGATAGATAGATAGATAGATAGATAGATAGATAGATAGCTAGATAGATAGATAGATAGATAGATAGATAGATAGATAGATAGATAGATAGATAGATAGATAGATAGATAGATAGATAGATACTGCTGGTGCTAGTCGCCGCTGCGACTAGCGCCAGCATGCTGTTAATTAGGGTTGAGGCTTGAGCAAGTTTGGTACCAGCCACTTATACTGCTAGTGACGTGAACCAGGGGCGTAGCCAGAAATTTTTTTCCGGGGGGGGGGGGGTTCAACCATACTTTATGTATGTTCGTGCGTGCGTTTGTATGTGTGCGTGTATATATACGCAAGCAAAACTGAAAAATTTCGGGGGGGGGGGGTTGAACCCCCCCTCCTGGCTACGCCCCTGACGTGAACGTTTGTACAAATGGATCGACTTTGCACCCAACATGCTTGATACCATCCAGCCAGCTCCTGAATAACAAAAGGGTGGTAAGCTGGACCAGTTGGCGATGGTTCGGCTGCTGTTTGTCTCCCCTTCTCTGGTGTTTTGTCCTTGTGTTGTGCTGTTCCGCAGTGATCCCGAATAACGCTCTGTGGTCGCTTGGGTAAAATGTAAATTTTAAGGCGATTGCCTTAGATGCCTCATCAAACGCGAAAATTGAGCGTCGGCGCCGTCGGCGTCAATGCGAGTGATGCGAAAAATTATCACGCTTTATCGAATTATCACGAGCTGACGTCACCATATGACTTGTTCATGACATCACAGATCTCCAAAATTTGTGATGTCGTCATGGCGTGACGTCAGGTGATGACGTCACCACATGAGATCGTCGCTCGGGCAAAGGTGGGCCGATCACGGAGGCAGTGCAACACCTGGTGAGGTGGAGAAAGCTTGCGATGCCTCCGATCCTGGAGACCGTTCAAAACCGCGTTGGGTGCAGAGATCCCTCGGAGGGGAGGCGGGGTAGGATTAATACATCGACTGAGAAGAAAAAGAAGTTGGCTTTTGTCTTAGAGTCCTCTTAGGCGAATGCATAAGGGAGCCTGTGAGTTCTTGCAGCCGGTGTTCAAAAGTGTTATAGGGCGATCCGCCTGAATAGAAAGCAGTCTTTCTCGGTCGTCTCTTTTAGGAATGAGCACGATATGGGCGGTGCGAAAAGAAGGCTGCATAGATTTTACTTCTCAGACTTGTGTGATCATTGCAAGCGCGAAATGGGCGATTTGACCTTGAAAAACTTCATCGAATCCAGCTCTCGGACCGTCGGGCCCCGGTGCCTCAACCATTGTCAACGCATCAATGGAGATCTGTGGGAGGTCCGGTACATTATGTTTAAAAAAAAATAGCTACATGGATGCCTCTAAAACCAAGTACGAAGGCATTCTATTTCGAACTTCACTGCAATACCGTACCAGTCAAAACGTGGCTGGCGGGAAAGTGCACAATCGTGCCACTGAACGTACACTTATTGAGTGTTGGGATCAGATATTCTTTTGGGGGTGTGCTTCTCGATAATGATATTTCGATAAGATTGTGAAAAGGAGAGGCCGGACGCTATTGCGGTCAGTCGGTCAACCTGAGCTGCTGCCCCAGCCCAAATATGACTGCCGCCTACGGCCCCTTAAGAATGTGAAAATGCGCTCAGCATCAGTACTTCACCCCTCAATCACGGCCTGCTAGCTAAGAAAAAGCTGACCACTTTATTGCGCTTGTGCCACCCTTACAAGAGGACGACAGACATAGTGTTGATGGGCCCATCACTAGGGAAGAAATAAGGTTTGCAATAAGCACGTTGCAGAAAAACAAAACTCCTGGCCCAGATGGCCTTAGTGCGGAATTTTACATAAAATTTCAAGAACTTCTGGTTCCTTTTCTTGAGCAACTTTTTAAGGAGGCCTATGAACGTGGTGAGCTTCCTCCTTCTTTCTATCAGGGCCACACAACATTAATACCAAAAAGTACTGACACTGAAGCGTTAAAGAGAGTTAACGGATATAGGCCTATATCATTATGTAAACGTTGATTACAAAATATTTGCGAAATTGCTGACAAATCGCCTGCAGACAGTGATCACTAGATGCGTAGGTGACCACCAAACATGTGGAATTCGAGGCCGCTCTATACAAACAAATATCCATATAGCGCGGTCAGTCCTTGAAGGTATCGTGGTAGTATGGACCAAGTAGCCCTTCTTCAAATAGACCTCGCTAAAGCCTTTGATAAGGTACAGCATACTTTCCTGTTCAGGCTCCTAAGACATCTGCAGTTGGGTGACGTACTGTACAATGGTATTTCACTCTGTTATAAAAAGTGCACTACAAGGCTCATTGTAAACCGCACACTTTCAGATATAATAGAGTTAAATTCATCCGTACGTCAGGGGTGTCCGCTCTCGCCTTTGCTCTTTGCAATATACCTGGAACCACTATGTTTAAGTGTGCTTCTAAATTCTAGCATTAGAGGATACCGATATGAGGCTGAGGAAATTAAAGTTCTAGCTTATGCCGACGACATCGCCTTCTTTTGCATCGATAAACCTAGTGTTCAAGAAGCAGTAAACACTACTTTACGCTTCTGTGAAATCGCTGGAGCCAGTATAAATTTTGATAAAAGCAGAGGGTTCTGGCTGGGGATGTGGGCTCAAACTCCCTCAGTGTTCTCAAATATCCATTGGAATGCGACTGCTATGCGGTATCTTGGTGTGCCTCTTGATAACTATCGTAACAGCGGCCCACATTGGACGTCCGCGATAACTAATATCCGTCGAAAAGTGTCAACATGGCACGGACGAGACCTTTCCATTTTTTCAAGAGCTAAAGCGTGCAATGTATTTCTTGCATCAAAGCTTGTCTATGTTTTGCAGGTATTGCACTGCTCTCGTGTGCACATTCAAGCGTTTCACAGGATATTTGCTTGTTTTATTTGGGGCTCTTCATGGGAACCTATGAGAAGAGACAACCTTTTTCTTCCACTTGAGAAGGGCGGGCCTCAGTCTGGTGCATTTGTTTGTGCGACAGTTGGTGTTGCGATTTTTTTATCTTAAAGACGTCTGTCACCCATTTCTGTTGGCAGTTCTTCGAAACCGTCTGAGTTACCATCTTCCTTTTCTTTATGTCACGACAAATGTTGCCAAGGAATCGCAGTTGTCGGGATTCTTAAAAGAAATTGTTGATACTGTCAACTTTTTGAAAACCAGATTTACATTAGAGTATTATATAATATAGACAGAACAACGCTAACCGCTGCACTTGTGAATAGCCTTTTCCCAGAACCTGTATACCGACTGCCATATTTGCTTTTGCCTGGCCATGATGTATTATTCCGTGTACGTAGGATGTGCATATCGCCAGCAGCGAAAACGTTTTTCTTTAAACTGCACACATCCACTCTACCAGTGAAGAAATGGCTCAATGAAAAAGCAATATATGTGCCCTGGACTGTAAATTGTCGACTCTGTGCCCAACCTGAGACGATAGAGCATTGTTTTATCCATTGTCGTGACGCATTTTATTTCTGGGACATTCTAAAGAGAACAATCAGAAAAGACCTTCCGATCACAGCTCATGGTATTCGGTTCCTTCCTTTCAAAAAAAGCCCCACCAATAATGCACCCTATGATTTATTTATGTTATTAGGACTTTATTCGCTATGGAAAAGTCGCATGATCGACAGGCACGCCGAACCACCACGATCGACAAGGTCTGTCTTCCGAGAAGAAGCTGCTCAAGTGCGCAGTGTTGTTGAGACTTTTGAGCCCGTTCCGGAGTGGCTTGCACTTCTGGACGCTTGTGTGTGTTTGCCTGACTTTTGAACAGCCTCTTACTGTAGGCAACAATGTGGGTGTTCTGAATGTTAAGGTAATTCTAATGTGACGAAGTATGTAGTGTGTGGTTCACAGCAATAACGGGTCATATTTCCATGAATTAAAGAAAAAAAAAAAACGGCCTGCTAGCTCAGTCGGTTAGAGCGTCGTGCTAATAACGCGAAGGTCGTAGGTTCGATCCCTGCGCAGGCCAGATTTTTTGCTCGTTTTTTTTTCTTTCCCATTGCCGCATTGTCTAAGGCGAAGCGCACAACAGGGTCTGGCCTAGCAGCAGCAAAGAAACAACAATTTGTTGAACTGTCGCTGTGGTGCAAGCTTGTACGCTTGAGTGGGCAGTTGCTAAGGTAAATGACTGACTAGCAGGCCGGATTTGTGCGTTTTCAAGCACCCTACAAACAGAAAGACAGGCAGAAAGACAGGCCTGCTAGCTCAGTCGGTTAGAGCGTCGTGCTAATAACGCGAAGGTCGTAGGTTCGATCCCTGCGCAGGCCAGATTTTTTGCTCGTTTTTTTTTCTTTCCCATTGCCGCATTGTCTAAGGCGAAGCGCACAACAGGGTCTGGCCTAGCAGCAGCAAAGAAACAACAATTTGTTGAACTGTCGCTGTGGTGCAAGCTTGTACGCTTGAGTGGGCAGTTGCTAAGGTAAATGACTGACTAGCAGGCCGGATTTGTGCGTTTTCAAGCACCCTACAAACAGAAAGACAGGCAGAAAGACAGGCCTGCTAGCTCAGTCGGTTAGAGCGTCGTGCTAATAACGCGAAGGTCGTAGGTTCGATCCCTGAGCAGGCCAGATTTTTTGCTCGTTTTTTTTTCTTTCCCATTGCCGCATTGTCTAAGGCGAAGCGCACAACAGGGTCTGGCCTAGCAGCAGCAAAGAAACAACAATTTGTTGAACTGTCGCTGTGGTGCAAGCTTGTACGCTTGAGTGGGCAGTTGCTAAGGTAAATGACTGACTAGCAGGCCGGATTTGTGCGTTTTCAAGCACCCTACAAACAGAAAGACAGGCAGAAAGACAGGCCTGCTAGCTCAGTCGGTTAGAGCGTCGTGCTAATAACGCGAAGGTCGTAGGTTCGATCCCTGCGCAGGCCAGATTCTTTGCTCGTTTTTTTTTCTTTCCCATTGCCGCATTGTCTAAGGCGAAGCGCACAACAGGGTCTGGCCTAGCAGCAGCAAAGAAACAACAATTTGTTGAACTGTCGCTGTGGTGCAAGCTTGTACGCTTGAGTGGGCAGTTGCTAAGGTAAATGACTGACTAGCAGGCCGGATTTGTGCGTTTTCAAGCACCCTACAAACAGAAAGACAGGCAGAAAGACAGGCCTGCTAGCTCAGTCGGTTAGAGCGTCGTGCTAATAACGCGAAGGTCGCAGGTTCGATCCCTGCGCAGGCCAGATTTTTTGCTCGTTTTTTTTTCTTTCCCATTGCCGCATTGTCTAAGGCGAAGCGCACAACAGGGTCTGGCCTAGCAGCAGCAAAGAAACAACAATTTGTTGAACTGTCGCTGTGGTGCAAGCTTGTACGCTTGAGTGGGCAGTTGCTAAGGTAAATGACTGACTAGCAGGCCGGATTTGTGCGTTGTCAAGCACCCTACAAACAGAAAGACAGGCAGAAAGACAGGCCTGCTAGCTCAGTCGGTTAGAGCGTCGTGCTAATAACGCGAAGGTCGTAGGTTCGATCCCTGCGCAGGCCAGATTTTTTGTTCGTTTTTTTTCTTTCCCTTTGCCGCTTTGTCTAAGGCGAAGCGCACAACAGGGTCTGGCCTAGCAGCAGCAAAGAAACAACAATTTGTTGAACTGTCGCTGTGGTGCAAGCTTGTACGCTTGAGTGGGCAGTTGCTAAGGTAAATGACTGACTAGCAGGCCGGATTTGTGCGTTGTCAAGCACCCTACAAACAGAAAGACAGGCAGAAAGACAGGCCTGCTAGCTCAGTCGGTTAGAGCGTCGTGCTAATAACGCGAAGGTCGTAGGTTCGATCCCTGCGCAGGCCAGATTTTTTGCTCGTTTTTTTTTCTTTCCCATTGCCGCATTGTCTAAGGCGAAGCGCACAACAGGGTCTGGCCTAGCAGCAGCAAAGAAACAACAATTTGTTGAACTGTCGCTGTGGTGCAAGCTTGTACGCTTGAGTGGGCAGTTGCTAAGGTAAATGACTGACTAGCAGGCCGGATTTGTGCGTTGTCAAGCACCCTACAAACAGAAAGACAGGCAGAAAGACAGGCCTGCTAGCTCAGTCGGTTAGAGCGTCGTGCTAATAACGCGAAGGTCGTAGGTTCGATCCCTGCGCAGGCCAGATTTTTTGCTCGTTTTTTTTTCTTTCCCATTGCCGCATTGTCTAAGGCGAAGCGCACAACAGGGTCTGGCCTAGCAGCAGCAAAGAAACAACAATTTGTTGAACTGTCGCTGTGGTGCAAGCTTGTACGCTTGAGTGGGCAGTTGCTAAGGTAAATGACTGACTAGCAGGCCGGATTTGTGCGTTTTCAAGCACCCTACAAACAGAAAGACAGGCAGAAAGACAGGCCTGCTAGCTCAGTCGGTTAGAGCGTCGTGCTAATAACGCGAAGGTCGTAGGTTCGATCCCTGCGCAGGCCAGATTTTTTTTTCGTTTTTTTTCTTTCCCTTTGCCGCTTTGTCTAAGGCGAAGCGCACAACAGGGTCTGGCCTAGCAGCAGCAAAGAAACAACAATTTGTTGAACTGTCGCTGTGGTGCAAGCTTGTACGCTTGAGTGGGCAGTTGCTAAGGTAAATGACTGACTAGCAGGCCGGATTTGTGCGTTGTCAAGCACCCTACAAACAGAAAGACAGGCAGAAAGACAGGCCTGCTAGCTCAGTCGGTTAGAGCGTCGTGCTAA
>NW_023614250.1:0-60001 GCF_013339695.2 Rhipicephalus sanguineus
ATATATTATATATATATATATATATATATATATATATATATATATATATATATATTATATATATATATATGCTGAAGAAGCTTTTTCAATGGGCCAAACGTACTTGGGAAGAGAAGAGACAGACCGGTCCACCGGTCGAAACCGTTGGCAAATAAAATTAGGATATATATATATATATATATATATATATATATATATAAAGAGTGCGCTGAATACACACACACACACACGTCTCAACACAAAACGCTCCGTCTATTAACGTTGCGACCGATCGTCAAGGCCGGTCCGTCGGCCGCAAGATTATAGTTAAAGGAATTCTTTTATTCTTCCACGCGCGTACATTCATTTTCTGCTTTATTTATTTATTTATTTATTTAGTTGGTTATTTATTTATTTGCTACAATTATCACTTCTACGGTTACAACCACACTGCATACACAGCTTACATTGGTATCGTTGTGCGGAGTAAATTACTTGATTATGCATGTCATGACTTCCGAGTGCACACACTACGAGGATAAATATAAATTGAAACCTATGCCCGGCAAGATTGATAAGACGATAAGAAATTTTGTCTCGGAAACTTGATGCTTTCTCGGATATACCGCAACCGCGTTCGATAGCTGGGACCCAAAAACGACTTGTAGAAACTTCTGGCAGCAAGCCGCAGAAATGAAAACCCGCAGTGGCGTAGGCACGCATTTTTTTCGGGGAAGGGGGGGGAGGAGAGGAGAGCACGCCCTTGATCCGGCGTGGGGTCCGGCAGGCCGGCAGGTAAGTGTGGTCGAGTGTCATCTTGTGCTCTGTATCTCATGGCAAAAAAATTACACCATCTCCCGCTAAAGGGGACCATGAGGCGATGCGAAGTCGAAGCACTTGCACGATCGCGTTCCGTTGGCGTTCGCTGGGCATGCTATCGACCTCGCGTCGTGGAACGCGAAGAGGAACACTACGCGCGTCGTGTCTTCCCTCTAGCCTGGCTGTTAATTCTCACAGGGCGTGCGGGGAACGCGGTCGACAGGCGCGCGAGAGAGAGGCAGCGTAGGAGAGGAGAGAGAGGGGGAGGGGACGCGCATGCGCTGGCCCTCATCGAGGCGCTGCGCAGGAGAGAATTTCGGCAGGTCGAGCCAGGTCGAGCCCGCATTTCAGAGGAGCCAACCGAGGCAAGCGCTGGACTGAACGCGCGCAGCGCTCTACCACTTGGAGGAGAGGAGACTAGAGGAGGAGAGTAGCGTATGCGCCGTGAGAGCAGAAGCGAGAACGCAAGAGAAGCGCAAGCAGGTGCTGGGAGAGAAGTGGAGAGAGTAACGCGCAGCTGTTGGAGAGAGGGAAGGAGGAGAGTTGCGCATGCGTAGTGTGAGTGCGGACTACTACGCCGCGTGCGGATTACAACGCCGCGTGACATACCCCCGAGCAAGAGATACTTCGCATCTAAAAAAGTTGGCTGATCCCTCCGTCATAGGAATCGGTATAACACGAAAGTGAAGCGTGTCGTCACAGAAGTAGTTTATTGTTTAGAGTGCATAGGTATATGAGAGCTTGTACAATGTCTACTGTTGCTGTACAGATGTAGCACCGCTTGATGTGGACGCATCGCACTCACGCTGGCGCCTAGTGGCACATCTCCGTAACGACGACAAACGCCTATGATCATGATTTAACCCTTGCGGTAGCTGAAGTCCTTAACATATAGGCACCGTCCAGTGACCAGAGGGCGCGGCGTTGCTCGCACTGCTAAAGTCCCTGAAAAATAACTAAAGTAGCGCCATTCGTGTCAGTGTACAGGCACCTCCTCACTCGTGCGCTTTGTAGATTGCAGTTGAAGTTAGTTGAGCTGCGAAGCGCGCAGAGCATGGCTCTTGGCCGGAAAGTGAGGCTTGTGCAATTCTTCCGCTAAAGCGCCCGAGGGCGCTGCAGTTCTAAGTGATGGAAAGTCCCTTTAAAAGTCCACGAAATAAAGGGTATGAAAAAAAAATCACTCCATATCCACGAAGTGAATGATGATTGAAGAGCTGGCTCGGAGAAGATCAGGAAAATTCGTGAATCTTCCGCACAAGTCCTCTACCGTCATATGAAGACGTGACACACGTTGTAATATATATACATATACACACACGGTTTGATTAATTTACAATTTTGATGAACTATATACAGAATTTACAAGTATGTACGTTATTGATGAAGTATACATACAAGAAAGATCTAAGAGCGTCTGATTCTCCCTTTTCGACACTTGCAGACGCAACGCCCCTAATGTTTCAATTTGAAAACTGCCCTCCAGACGCGCACGACAAAGTGGCTCTAAAAATAGCTGTCCGACGCTCGTCTGGCTGTCGACCGCGTTCCCCGCTCGCCCTGTGAGAAATAACGGCCAGGCTAGAAGGAAGGCACGACCATATAGTATTGTAGGAAACTCTATGGGCACGACTATTTCTAGTACACTATAGGCACGACGCGCGCAGCGTTCCTCTTCTCGTTCCACGACACTTTGAATGGATGGATGCAGTTTACGGCGCGGAACTTCGCCCCAGCTTAAGAACCTGGCGAGGCAGCTCCTAATAGCGATAAATACGGCAATGTAATGTATACTGTGGTGGACCTCAAGGTCCGCCGGCTACCAGACTGTCGTTTAGAAGAATAGACGGCACGTCCGAACGAACACTTTAATGGAACATGAAGAAAAGAAGATGGTTTCGTGCCCTCGAGCAAGCGGCAGCTCGTGAGGAGCACTCACGATGATGATAAAACGTTCGTCTGCTAGGTTGGTGAAGACGAACACGGCCGGTCTAGGGCTGACGCGCTGGAGTTTTGAGTACTGTGGCGGAGCCTGGTGGCGTGCGCCGAAGTTGCTTGGGTAGTCAAAAATGGACGCCGACCGGCGAGTTACGCAGTTCTCAGTTGCTTTAAGCGTTTTACTTAATTTTGCGCCTAGTTTTCAGGCTCAAAAAGTGCTTAAAACGTACGCAGGAACTTGTCCGCTATGCCTGCAGAGTCTGACATGTTTGACGAGCGATCCCTGCTTCAACAAACCGTGCCGAAAGCAGGTGGTCTGGGCGACGGCTCTGAGCAGCGCGCGGTCCCGAAGCGCGGTCGCCGCCGTTATTGTTGCGTGGTTAATTGCCTCGAACATGGGGGTAAGGATCCTAATGTGCGGTTTTACTGGTTCCCCTGAAAGCCGTACGAAGTGGAGCGACGGAAACGCTGGATACGTGCCGTCCGACGCGTGAAGTGAGTACGCGAGCAAAACGTGGTTTGCCACGTAACGTGCTGATTACTTTTCGTACGCGCGTGCACGCGTTTATATATGTATATATTCCCTGTGCGCAGTCCAGATGGCACGCCGTGGCTGCCGACGGCGATCACGAGGATAGGCAGCCGGCATTTCGTGCGAAACGAGAAAAACGATGCCATGAGTCACCCTGCGTATGTGCCTACGATTTTTCCGGCAGCTTACAGCCGGCTGCTTCCAGCGGCCAGCTGTAAACATTGCGCGCCGTCGCTTCTCGACTGCCACCGCACGCTGACAGAATTTGACGAATTCCCTAGAAGCAAATGTTGAAAATTACGACCGTGCATGGGGAAAAAGTGTGTTTGCGACTGAATGCCGCAGAAAACGGCACACAACGCGAATGCGCTCATTCGGGCCGCCGACGGCTAGCCTTCGTCACTGGTGTCACGTGGTCGTGACGTCGACGAAGAAAGCAGTCGGCGTTTGCAGAATGAAACTGTTTATTTGGCCGAACTTGTGGCCGGGAAAATGAGAACTAGAACTACAGCAATACACGCTGTACAGTGATAGCGGCGAACAGGGCGTCGTCCGTCGATCAACTGACAAGCGGTCAAGTGCGTCGGTTTTTATACAGGTGCTATGGAACTTTCCAGCGATATCGCTGGTGGCGGCGTTATCTCTCGATAAAGCTGGAACATTCGCGTGCGGCGCGAAATCTTGACAAAACGATCTACTACAATCGAGAAGTCTCTCGAACACTGCTTCGCGGGCAGCGTCGAGCGTTGATAACCGCCCTTGCAGGTCAAACCCAAAAAACATCAAAATAGGACAAGAAGTGGGCGTGGCATTGCCCCCCTCTGAAAAAGCATCGTCCCGATGCTTGTGAAAGAACAAAGAAGAGAAAAAAACACAAGTGCATACATAAATAAATTACAATAACAAAGGTAAAAGTAGCGTCCCCAGATTCGCTAACGTGCAAAAAACGGCTTAAGACGCACGACATGGACGACTTCAGGTCGTGCGCGGCGTCGCTGGGAGTTCGTAATGCCGTCCGGGATGACCTCGTAGTCAAGAGCGCCGAGACGTCGAAGAACCTTGTAGGGTCCGAAGTATCGCCGAAGGAGTTTTTCGCTAAGGCCACGTCGGCGTATCGGCGTCCAGACCCAGACGCGGTCGCCGGGCTGGTATTCCACGAAGCGTCGTCGCAGATTGTAGCGACGGCTATCGGTGTGCTGCTGGGTCTTGATGCGCAGGCGGGCGAGCTGTCGAGCTTCCTCGGCACGTTGTAAGTAAGCGGCGGCGTCGAGGTTTTCTTCGTCGGTGACATTCGGTAGCATGGCGTCCAGTGTCGTCGCCGGGCTCCTTCCGTAGACCAACTTGTACGGCGTCATCTGCGTCGTTTCTTGGACGGCCGTGTTGTAAGCGAAGGTCACGTACGGAAGGACGGCGTCCCACGTCTTGTGCTCAACGTCGACGTACATGGCCAGCATGTCGGCGATGGTCTTATTTAGACGCTCGGTGAGGCCATTGGTCTGCGGGTGGTAGGCGGTGGTGCGGCGGTGGCTCGTCTCGCTGTATTTTAAGATCGCCTGAGTTAGGTCCGCAGTAAAGGCGGTACCTCTGTCTGTGATGAGGACCTCTGGGGCGCCATGACGCAAGATGATGTTCTCCACGAAGAACTTGGCTACCTCGGCGGCACTGCCTTTGGGCAAGGCCTTTGTCTCGGCGTAGCGGGTGAGGTAGTCAGTTGCTACGACGATCCACTTGTTGCCGGAAGTCGACGTCGGGAACGGCCCCAGTAGGTCCATCCCGATTTGCTGGAACGGCCGGTGAGGTGGTTCGATTGGCTGCAGAAGTCCCGCTGGCCTAGTCGGTGGTGTCTTCCGTCGCTGGCAATCTCGGCAAGTCTTAACGTAGTGGGCGACGTCGGCAGGAAGGCGTGGCCAGTAGTATTTTTCCTGTATCCTCGCGAGCGTGCGGGAAAAGCCGAGGTGGCCAGCCGTCGGGTCGTCGTGCAGGGCCTGCAGAACCTCTGGTCGCAGTGCCGAAGGTACAACGATGAGGTAGTCAGCCCGGGCCGGAGAGAAGTTCTTCTTTACGAGGACGTCGTTTTTCAAGAGAAATGACGCCAATCCCCTCCTGAATACTTTTGGAACAACGGCGGTCCTGCCCTTGAGGTATTCCACAAGGCCCCGGAGTTCCGGGTCTGCTTGCTGTCGTTCAGCGAAGTCGTCGGCACTTATGGTTCCCAAGAAGCAGTCATCATCGTGGTCGTCCTGCGGCGGTGCGTCGACGGGGGCACGAGACAAGCAGTCGGCGTCGGAGTGTTTTCTTCCGGACTTGTAAACGACGGTAATGTCGAATTCTTGGAGTCTTAGGCTCCACCGTGCGAGGCGACCTGAAGGGTCCTTCAAGTTGGCTAGCCAACACAAGGCGTGGTGGTCGCTCACAACTTTGAAGGGCCGGCCGTAGATGTAGGGGCGAAACTTCGATGTAGCCCAGATGATGGCCAGACACTCCTTTTCTGTGGTGGAATAGTTGATTTCTGCCTTTGATAGCGACCGGCTAGCATAACTGATGACCCTTTCCAATCCGTCGGTCTTCTGCACAAGGACGGCGCCGAGTCCTACGCTGCTTGCGTCGGTGTGGATTTCCGTATCGGCGTGCTCGTCGAAATGCGCAAGTATCGGAGGCGTCTGCAGGCGTCGTTTCAGTTCTTGAAATGCCTGAACTTGCGATGTTTCCCACCTGAATTCGTCGTCGGCCTTCGTGAGTTGCGTCAGTGGCTCGGCGATCCGT
This sequence comes from Rhipicephalus sanguineus, assembly GCF_013339695.2. Classification (NCBI taxonomy): domain Eukaryota; kingdom Metazoa; phylum Arthropoda; class Arachnida; order Ixodida; family Ixodidae; genus Rhipicephalus; species Rhipicephalus sanguineus. Next base: position 6,029 of record NW_023614250.1, read on the forward strand.
GAAAATTCCTTGACGAAACGTCTGTAATAGGCGCACAAGCCGAGAAAACGGCGTACGGCCTTCTTGTCGGTGGGCGTCGGGAAGTCAGCGATGGCAGCCGTTTTCCGCGGGTCCGGGCGAACACCATCCTTGCTGATCACATGACCCAAGAACAAGAGCTCCTCGTACGCGAAGCGGCACTTTTCAGGCTTCAAAGTGAGTCCGGAGGTCTTGATTGCTTGAAGTACAGCTTCAAGGCGCCGAAGGTGTTCGTCGAAGTTTGAGGAAAACACTACGACGTCGTCCAAGTACACGAGGCACGTCTGCCACTTCAAGCCGGCCAGTACTGTATCCATAACCCGTTGAAAAGTAGCAGGTGCCGAGCAAAGACCAAAAGGCATGACCTTGAACTCAAACAGGCCGTCTGGCGTTATAAAGGCAGTCTTTTCTCGGTCTCTCTCGTCGACTTCTATTTGCCAGTAACCGGTCTTGAGGTCCATCGACGAAAAGTACTTTGCGTTGTGTAATCGATCCAGGGTGTCGTCTATCCGGGGAAGGGGATACACGTCCTTCTTCGTGACTTTGTTCAGGCGACGATAATCGACGCAAAAACGAAGAGTCCCATCCTTCTTCTTCACTAGCACCACGGGGGATGCCCACGGACTCTTCGACGGCTGGATGATGTCGTCGCATAGCATTTCGTCGACCTGTTTCTTCACGGCCTCCCGTTCCCGCGTCGAAACCCGGTAGGGACTCTGACGGTGTGGTCGAGCATTTTCTTCTGTTATAATGCGGTGCTTAGCAAGGGGCGTTTGTCGGACCCGCGATGACGACGAGAAACAGTCCTTGTATTGCAGGAGCAGGGTTTTGAGCTTATCTTGCTTGACCTTCGGAAGGCTCGGGTTGACGTCAAAATCCCGTTCGGGACCTCTATTCGTCGAAGCAGGTTCGACAGCATCGAAGAGGGCGAAAGCATCGCTGGCGGCTACACATTCGTCGATGTAGGCAACCGTCGTACCCATGTTGAGGTGCCTATATTCGTGGCTGAAGTTTGTCAGCAGTACCTTTGCTTTACCGTCATGCAGCTCGGCGATACCTCTTGCGACGCAAATTTGACGATTCAGGAGTAGTTGCTGATCGCCGTCGATTACGCATTCAAGGTTCGCAGGTTTTTCGGTGCCAACGGAAATAATGACGCTGGAGCGTGGCGGAACGGTCACCTGCTCTTCTATCACATTCAGTGCATGGTTCCCTGGCGTCGCGTGGGGCGGGAGCGCTTTGTCTGAGGTTAGTGTTATCGACTCAGACCTCAGGTCGATAACGGCGCCGTGCTCACTTAGGAAGTCCATTCCGAGTATCACATCCCTGGAGCAGTCTTGTAGGATTACAAAGCTCGCAGGATAAGTCCGGTTATTGATGGTGACTCTCGCCGTGCAGACACCAATCGGCGTTATCAGGTGGCCTCCAGCTGTCCGGATTTCTGGTCCACTCCAAGCGGTCTTTACTTTCTTCAGCTTGGTGGCGAATGGCCCACTGACGACGGAATAGTCGGCTCCGGTGTCGACGAGAGCTGTGACGCTGTGGCCGTCGATAAGAACATCGAGGTCGCTTGTTCGTCGTCTTGCGTTGCGGTTAGGTCGTGGCGTCGGATCACGGCTTCGTCGATTTGTCCCGCTGTTTCGACGTTGCGTCGTCAGGTTTTCTTCGGGCCGCGAAGTTTCGTTGTGAGGGCTCCGTCCGGTTTGCGTCGTGTTCTGAAGGTCTCGTCGCGTTGTCGTCGTCGGCGGCCGCGGAGGATCTTCGGCAGTTCGTCGTACAGCAACCGCACCTCCATCGGTTGCTGCCCTTAGTTTCCCGGATACGGGCTAGGCGACCGGCCCCGGTTTGGGCCAGTGTACTGCCGGCGGTGCGGTGACATGTAGCGGCCGGGCGACGGTGAGCGGGAAGGTCGTCGTTCTTCCCACTGTGTTCCGGTGAGGTAGTCGTCGATGTCGCGAGGCCGTTCGCCTGGCTGCGGGCGCGGCGCGTTGACGGCGAATCCGCGTAGCCCCATCTGTCGATACTGGCATCGGCGGTATGTGTGGCCGGCTTCCCCGCAGTGATAGCAGAGCGGTCGGTTGTCAGGGGCACGCCAAACGTCGGTCTTTCGGGGGGCGCAGCGTTGTCCTGTCGGCGGGCGGTATGGCGTCGGTGGTGGTGGCGGCGGTGCCTGGCGGCGGAACTGCTGCGGCGACGCGGCGTCTTGACGTGGGCGAGGGGGTGGGGCGTTGCGTCGGGCTGCAGCAGCATAGCTCATTGCTTCTGGCTGAGCCTGCGGTGCTTCGGGAATTCCAAGCGATTGCCGGACTTCCTCGCGGACAACGTCGGCGATTGAATGCACTTGATGCTGCGGCGAAGGTAACAGTTTGCGCAGCTCTTCCCGCACAATCGCTCTGATGGTGTCACGCAGGTCATCAGACTGCAGCGCCTGAACCTCCCCGTAGGTCGTCGTAGGAATGCGGCGGTTGTACTGCCTAGTGCGGATTTCTAGTGCCTTTTCGATTGTGGTGGCCTCGGAAAGGAATTCCGAGACCGTCTTCGGCGGGTTGCGCACAAGTCCGGCGAAGAGTTCTTCCTTCACTCCCCGCATCAGGAAGCGAACTTTCTTTTCTTCGGACATGGCTGGATCGGCATGGCGAAATAGGCGAGTCATTTCTTCGGTGTACAGTCCGACGTTCTCATTGGGGAGCTGTACACGGGTCTCGAGAAGGGTTTCAGCCCTTTCTTTCCGGATGACGCTCGTGAAGGTGTTGAGAAATCCGGTGCGGAAGAGGTCCCATGATGTTAGCGTGGACTCTCGATTCTCGTAGCTTCTCGTCGCAGTCCCAGTTGTTGAACGTGGAGACCCGGTCGTATGCCTCCAGCCAGCTTTCTGGATCCTCGCATGGTGATCCGCGGAATGTCGGCGGCTCCCTCGGTTGATGCATGACGACCGTTGTAGGCGCCACAGCGGTTGTCATTGTGGCTGTTGTCGTCTTCGTTGTGATCCTGGTCTTGTCCGGTAGGGGTCCGTATTGTGGGGGTAGTCCTTCCAGTCTGCGGCTGGCTCGACTGCCGCTGATGGTGTCGGTGTCTTCTTCGCGACGTGGGCTGGGTTCAAGGCTTGTCGGGGGCGTCCGGAACATGAACGAGCAGCACCTCCACCAGATGTCACGTGGTCGTGACGTCGACGAAGAAAGCAGTCGGCGTTTGCAGAATGAAACTGTTTATTTGGCCGAACTTGTGGCCGGGAAAATGAGAACTAGAACTACAGCAATACACGCTGTACAGTGATAGCGGCGAACAGGGCGTCGTCCGTCGATCAACTGACAAGCGGTCAAGTGCGTCGGTTTTTATACAGGTGCTATGGAACTTTCCAGCGATATCGCTGGTGGCGGCGTTATCTCTCGATAAAGCTGGAACATTCGCGTGCGGCGCGAAATCTTGACAAAACGATCTACTACAATCGAGAAGTCTCTCGAACACTGCTTCGCGGGCAGCGTCGAGCGTTGATAACCGCCCTTGCAGGTCAAACCCAAAAACATCAAAATAGGACAAGAAGTGGGCGTGGCACTGGACCTTTCTTGATGCCGTTTCGTCGTGTAATGCAAATCATGTCGGCTTTCTTAACAACAATCGTTTCGTTTATGCACTGTCGTTAATCGCGCGAGCATGCCTCGTAAAACTTAACTCGAGTTCAACGTCGTATGAGATTCGCTGGACTTGCGAGTTGCAGCGCGCCGACTTGACGTTGACGAGCTTCTTGCGTTTACGCAGATTGCTTGGCCTGAAGAACTCAGCCACGCCAGAAACTGGCCGAGATCCAAAGCGCAGCACAACCGACAGCGGCGGCTCCATTGCGCATCTCACGGCCACCTGGATCGGGGCGCGCGGCGGTGTTGCTCCGGCCGTCCCATTCTGACGGAGGAGGCGTAATTGCAGAAAGGGGCGTGACCGCTCCTTTCGCCGCACCGCGGCGCGCGCCTACTACCCCTCCATTCCTTTGCGCTCTATGCGGGAAGGTTTGCGGCGCCTTCAAGATATCGCTGTAGAATAACCGTGAGTTAGCATAGCACTTCCCCCACCCTCACAAAAAGCACATAAAAGGATGAATGGCGGCTATCGCTATATTCTTTATTTTTTGTGTGTGTGTGCGCCAGTCCTTGTCGTGATGATGGTGACCGAAGCGAAAACACCCGCGAGTCACATTTCAAGAAAATTGTTTTGGTGTTCTTAAGTGCAGCATATCAGTAAAAAGTATACATGCGAAGGAAAGCACGAGATTTATTAAAAACCCCTTTTTTTCTGAGTGCTTCCAGAATAGGGGAAACGATCCGAAGGTTGGTTCCGCTGCTTAAAGGAGGTTGGCGGATTTCCCTTGGGATGCTGCGGCCTTGAGTGCGCGAGCTTTACCTGCTGGAAGGAATGCCACTTTGGCGTCGAGGCAACGTAATTTTTCTTGGTGTTGACTTACAGTAAGGCACGCAGCCGTACGGCACGTTTCTGAAAAACACGGTAAATGAGGCAAGCGAGTGAAAAACTCGCAGCTACAGCTAACAGGCGAAACCTCGTGGTACGCAGACTAAAAACAAATTACTTGCCTGAAGTCAATGTGGTATGACAATGTGAAACATCTAAAGAGAGAAACGTATATTCACGTCTTTTTTTATTGTGAAAAAGTCGCAGCTACAGCTAACAGGCGTAACCTCGTGGAACGCAGACTAAAAAACAAATTACTTGCCTGAAGTCAATGTGGTATGACAATGTGAAACATCTGAAGAGAGAAAACTTATATTCACGTCTTTCTTTTATTGTGTGTTACGTATTAACACGTAATTAGTGCAGACCGTTAGAGGCGTTTATTTCCGTCTTACATGTGCACTCTGCCCGTAATTAATTCAGATAGAGTTTAAACGCCTCTACAAACTGCCCGTTCACATTAAATACGACACGCACCAACACACCAGAAAAACAATTGATGCGTTTTGTTAGAACACGCACAAAAAATAAGAAAAAAAAGCAGAGCAATACTAGCGAGAAACGTCCGCAACCGACCTACGGCCGTCGGTAAATCGACGCTTATGTAACGTCGGGCCTTGGTCAACCCGCGAGCGGCATGCACTCGGCATCGTCGGCCACGGTGGACGGGCCTACATCGGGTGCCGACGCAGGCCCACATGAGGCCAATGTCAATCCCCAAGACCGGCCCTACATTGGTTGCTAAGGTTGAGCCAACGACAGTGCAGTTGGCCAGCGACGTCAGGCCGACATTTTGCCAAGGATAAAATGGTGCTTGGGAAACGGGCTCTTTCATGCTGTCGCGTTTAAAACGACAATTCGATACCAAAACGAGAGAAAGTGGCCACTGCGCGACCGACCCTTAGCTAATTCGCAGGCGACAAGCGTCACTCATCGCTTTCGCGTTCAAATTCGCCTACATGCGGCCTGCGCTTAAATAAGAACGTCGCATTCACATCACTGTCGTATCGTGGGAACTTCAGAATGCAAAGAGACGTGCCCATATCAAAATGTTGCTTATCATCGGCAAGGAGGAAAACGACTACAGCATTATCATTACCGCAATTGTTTTCCAGCAACGTGATGCTCTTAAGACAGCGCTCGACCGCAGAAGATAGCTATGCAGTGCCGACGACGACCAAAATGTATTTCCTTTAGAAAGAAGCATGGCGCGCGCCGGTCCAGGCGGCCGTGGGAGAAACGATTGCCAAAACAAAGAATGAGAAGCACGGAAAATCACGTACTCGGCACAATATATGTGTCATGGCACTTATGTAGCGGCCGTGGTCATGGCACATGAACGCGCCGCGCCACACGAAGTCTCTTAAGCACGCTGCTTGGCTCTATCTCGATTGTAACATGCTACAGAGAACAACACTCACTGTGTAAAGCCCGATTAACATTACATAATAGCGTACCTTGATTCCAGTCACCACGTGCACGATGTCCAGTGTGCATTTTTCCAAACACCATCTGCGGCTGTCTACGGCGCGGTCAGCGCGGCATCATTCGCAAGGATGGATGGATGGATGCTATGAGCGTCCCCTTTAAAACGGGGCGGTGACATGTCTGCCACCAGGCTCGAAGAAAAAAAAGAAAGAAAGAAAAAAAGCTTCCTTGTTTCATGTTGGCCTAATACCTTATCTACATTGATTAAATCTATGTTATTATACCAAAAAATATAAATTCACGGTCCATCTCTCTGCCTCTTAAGGCAGAATGACCTTATTTTTTCCCCATTATTTATTTTTGTTCTTTATCTCTACTTTTCTGCCACCAATACTCTAACCGTCTCTTACTTATTTCTATCGCGGACGTGTTCAGCTTTCCATTGTTGTCCCTAAAACCCAAGGCTTCATGTAGACTCGTGCCACACGTATACCTGGGTGAATATCGCCACATTCAATCAGTACATGTTCCATCGTTTCCTTAGGAGGGAGAGCGCCGCGTCGCGGCGCGCGTCTGAACTACCTCAATTACGACTTTTCAAAGGGGCGCGCGCCGAATGGGACGGCCGGAGCAACACCGCCGCGCGCCCCGATCCAGGTGGCCGTGCCGCATCTGAGCTTAGTGCTGCATGCGGCCGCCAGTCTGGACTACTCGAAACCAAAGAACTTGTCGTAGGGGCGCTTTTTTAGCACCGTTTTCGCAGCGCCGCCTGGGCAGCCAGTCAGGCCTCTAGAGGCGCGCGCTCGCTCCTTCCTTTACGGCCTGCGCACGGGGGGCTGTTGCTACCTATGGCCGCAATTTCGTGGGGGCGCTCCGAGCCAACTGCTCCCCCAACTCACTCCCGGCCGTTGCGGAGGCTGGCGCGCGCAGGGAGTGCTCGGCTTCCGACTTACCGTGGCGTTTTCTGAAGTTACTCTATATGGTATTCATGGTACCAATGCGATAGAAACATGGTAGCAAGTATATATGATGACTCTGGTAAATTCCGCTTTACTGAAGTGGTGGCGCAGGCCGCTCATAAGCCCGCTTTTGTTGCTCGACAAAGCATCGACGCGGTTATAACACAGCCTTGTTTTTTTAGGTTTCTGTAACTTCGAGAATAAGTAAGAGGATGAACATTGCATTTGGTTGAGGACACGGTTTAATCATGGTTTAGGAAATGTTTATTTAAATGTATGTGCCGGCCGTCGCTGTACTTGAAAATAACAAAATTGCACATTTTTTGTTGGAGGCATCTTAATTCGTGCTTTAATATTGAAACAAATACTTCAAAAAAGTGAAAGTCATTGCATAATGGGGACGGACATGCTGCAGACGAAGAGGAACCATAAAAAACTTTCAGAGAATCCTTTCAATGGGAAACAGAATGTTTTCCTTGGTACTACAAAAATATGCGCATGGAGAACTGAAAAAAATCACTGCTGGTAAAACACTGTAGTGACGATCACAGTTTAAAGGAGTCAAGTCTGTCACAGCCTGATATGCTTCCGCGAGGCTTGTGAATAAAACTCTGATCTGTTAACTTTTTTGTGCAGTTAATAAGAAGATTCCGGAGAAACTTCTCAGAAATAATATGAGCCAGCACTCTCGCGTGACTCTTGTCCACACCTTCCGGACAGTCCAGAAGTGGCGAATCTTTGAGGTATGGCTCAACAGTCAATTGCAGAGTCTCGAGGATTTTTCGTTCGAGGAAGATATTTGACTGCTTTCTCGAAGAACGTCACAAATGTGTCCAGCATTGATAGTAACTCCGGCTTTGGGTAGTGTAGATCATAGGCTTCTTGCTGACGGAGAAGATGATAAGGACTGCTCGTTTTGTTTGTCGTCACTAGCATGCGCATGTTTCGCAACCGACATCAGTGATGAGTTGGCAATGTAACCACCTACATACACCAAGCCTGAATAGGCAACAGAGTTCGGTGGTTTGGGAGGAGGTTCTCGCAGAGCTTCAAGTTCCTCAATAACATCTTCCGGAATAGGCACCGCCGCTTCTTCAATGTTTTCGTCGCGAATGCCCATGTCTTTTGAAGGTAGCGCCTTCTCCTTGACAATGTGGGTCAAAGCAGCTGTGACGGCTCCCCTCTTGACGTTGTAAACATGCGTGGCCCACCAAAAATGCACTGCTGTGGTAGCTGGGGTTCTCTTACGTGCACCTAAATCTAAGCACACGGGCCTCAGGCATTTTCGCCTCCATCGAATATGAGGTGGTCGGGTCTTAAAAATATTGTTGTTGCTAGTAGCGCTGCGTGTACGTCTTCTATTGCCGATTGCCGAGAAAGGCAGACTGTCCCCACACGCACCTGTACTTCCTTCACCGCTTGCTACAACGGAAAGAAGTAATTAGCACGAGAAATCGGCCGGGCACAGCTGGTTTACAACACGAAGCGCATGCGGCCAAACGCGCTTTGGGCGGTTGGCTCGCGACGCCCTCACGCGGAGCGCGCCGTCGTGACTGTATAGAAAAAGTTCCATTGTACTCCCGGCGGCTGCGCAGGCCGTAAGGGAAGGAGCGAGCGCGCGCCTCTAGACCGGCCGTGAGACGAAGTTACAACATCTTCCCGCGCCCAACAGATGGCGTCACTCGACTTCCAGTGGGTAGAGCATTTGAACAGGGCGGTTGACTATGGCTTCGCCCGGCAGACGAATAGAACAGGAGCAGACCATTTACACAGGCTTGTCTGCCCTTGTCGAGATGAACTTAACCTGGGTCATCATATGAATAGGCCTTCTTTCTTGAAGGCACGTCAGGTTGTCGACGAGATGTCCTTAGTCGGAGATGTATCTGGTAGCATTCAGTCTTTTGAAGTTCAGTCAAAAGTCCATGTGATGAAGTTGGCTCTTTGTCAGCTTTCTCTTGCATCTCATTAAGCACGAGGTGCTTCGTAGAGCATTCATACGATAACTGAACCACTCGATTAGTCCTCCTAATGGTGGTTTCGTGCTGACAGCATGAGTCAATGTCGTGGCGGCACATTCTGGAACTTCTGCTTGCATGTCTTCACCAGAGTCTTCTGGCCACCATGAAGAATCCCCGATCCATATTGATTCCTGCCACCGCGGTCCTCTTTGCTGTAGCTTCTCTGCTGATATGTCTCTTTTCTGTAAGTCTCTCGGATTTTCTTTGCCTCGGTGGAAGCGCCGAACGAAGGCTGCGTTGGCTTGTGGATTTTCTCCACCCGGTTCCCGACGAAGGTCTTTCTTGTTCAATGCTCGATGTGTCCTCAGTTTGTTGTCCAACACAGTTTTTTCATCAGCTCCCCCAAGTAAACTTTCTGGATACCAATTATCTGTTAGAGCATCAGAAGCACAGTCCTCTTCTACGCATGTCCGAAGTACAATGACAGTGGAACAGTGAGTGCTGTTGCTTGGGAAAGGAATTGGCCCTTGCACAGTCCATCCTAGTTTAGTCTGCACAGCTTTTAGGTTCTTCCATTTGTTGCACACGGTTTTCACGTCGCCAGTCACAAAATTCCAGTAGTAGTCGGAGCCTATTAGTAGCGCAACGGAGTTTCCGTTGTCCCTCTAGAGAAAGTGCTCGTGTATCCATTCCACTCTCTTCCATTTTCTTTATAACTTGTCCGCCTGGAATTGAGATGTGCTCGCTACAGATGTCCTCTACTTCTAAAGCGTCGATTACAATCGGTTCCTTCGTGGCTTTTTCGAAAATGCTCACACGGACTCTTCTCATTGTTTTTTGCGTCTTGGGACCTCCGAAAACTCCAACTGTCACCGTTTCTTCTTGTAACAGCTGGCAGCCAAGTTGGCGAGATGCTTCGATGGTGATGAAGCTCCGCTGGCTCCCTCCGTCGAAGAGTACCCTGTAGTACCTTGAAGACATCATGCCTGCAATCTTGGCTGTCAAGGACTGTAATATAACAGTGCTCGCTTTTTCCGAGAGGAGGTTGACTGCTGCCGCAGAAGCGTCGTTTGCCTTCTTCCGGAAGTCCGGGTCACACATGGATGTTACATGTCGTCGAGAGCATCTGTCGCATTTTTGTCTTCCCCTGCAGTCTCTTGCCAGGTGACCTTGCTTGAGACAACGAAAGCACCGCCCGGCCTTGGAGAGAATATGCTTCTTAACTGTCAAACTCGTTTCGTCGTCGCAGACTTCGGCACGATGCTTCGTTGACTTACAAAACAGACATGTATCAGGCTTCCCCAGCACACATTGCAAAGACGTTGCTGACGACATGGTGCGATGCCCAACTCTTCGCGGTATCTCTCCAGTTGGTTTAGGGATATCAGGTCTTCTCGGTGACGCACACGCTGCCAGAGTTTCTCTGCAATGAAGCTGATTCGAGGAAGTTCAGAAGATCTTGCAGCTCTTTCTCGATTTCGGTCGTTCTGTCCTGTGGGTACCTTTGCGCTTGCATCGTTGATACCGCAGTTGTCGTCGGCTTGTGAAGTTCATGATACTTGAGCACCAAGTCGGATGGTAGGACTCGCAAGAGAATCTCCCGTAGCATGGAGCAGTATGTATTGGGGCTTGTTCCAAGCGCTTTGAGACTCCTGACATGTACTTGCACTTCGTCGTAGAGGTCTCGAAGTTCGATGGTGCTAGAAGACAAGACTGGCCTGAGATCTAAGAGGCTTCGAAGATGTTCCTGAACGATAATCCTCTCGTCCCCGAAGCGTTTCTTGAGATATCTATCGCGTCTTCATAGCACTCCCCCGTTGCCTGGAGTCCGGAAATGGCTGCAGCGGCAGTTCCAGTGACAAGCGTGCTCAAGTAGTTGAATTTCTCGGCAGCGCTGAGGTCGTCGTTGTTGTGCACTGCCGTCGAGAACTGCATCCAAAATCGATGCCATTTTTGTCGGTTGCCGTCGAATTTCTGCAGTTCTAGTTGCGGCAGTCTCGACCTGAAACTGACGGAAGCTTGGCTCGTCGTCGTCAAGGCTTGGCTCGTCGTCGGGCGCGGGGCTTGAGACTGGTTGTTCAGAATCGCAAAGCGAAGCTTTGCCGTCAATGTGACAATCTTGTCGGCATATTTGCTCGCGTCTGTGATCTCTGCCTCGATCAGCTCGTCAGGCGTCTCGTCTATTAGGCTTTCATCAATCTTCGTTATCTGTGCGTAGATCGCGTTGATTCGGTCAATTGAAACGCTGACCTGTGATGATGACAGCTCTGGTTCTCGTAGGAGGCCTTCCGCTTCTTGGACGATGCCATCAGTTGCGAGCGCAGGCACTTGCGTCGTCGGAGTAGCCGTTCCATTGGTCAGTCGGCAGCCGGGAACTTCTTCGCCAAAGGCTCAGGGGTCGCAACGCGACACCTTGAATCGATGAGGCGTCGTTCGGAAGATCCCGGGTTTCGGCACCATGTGGGGACCTCAAGGTCCGCCGGCTACCAGACTGTCGTTTAGAAGAAATAGACGGCACGTCCGAACGAACACTTTAATGGAACATGAAGAAAAGAAGATGGTTTCGTGCCCTCGAGCAAGGCGGCAGCTCGTGAGGAGCACTCACGATGATGATAAAACGTTCGTCTGCCTAGGTTGGTGAAGACGAAGTTACAAATATACCGAAGCAAGTGGCGTCTCTTCTTGGCGTACGGACAGCACAAAATGTACGGTACATCATCTTTTAGTATGTGAAAGTGCTCGCTCCTGATGGCACGCGCCACTGCAAACTCGGCGGCCCTAAAGGAAATCGCTAGAGTGGCGCACTAGCTTTTTTGAAGGTTGTCCGAGCGCCATCTTGTTTGTCCTCGTCTGGGTATACTAGATAGGGGTAGTGGGACGAGGGAGAGCTGGCGGCAATGGTGCGCTGTGAAGCTCAAAGTACGGAAATTTTAACCTGCCGCGTGGTGGCGTTGCTGTGCCTTTCACCTGGCACTGGCGGCGCGCATGCCGGGCGCGGTCAGTTGTAATGTTTGGCCCGCCTCGATATGTTCTGCTGAACTTCTTCGCGTTAGCGTCTTGAATTGGGCTGGCTGGTACATACTGAATATTGAACGAAGAAACAGCGCTAAAACAGGACGAAGACGAGAGGACACAAACACGACGCTGACTAACAACAATATTCTATTGCGTTTGCACACAATCAGTATACGCATCGGGGACCGTGAGCAGTCATCTGGTAGATCACTGTAGAAAATGTGATTGCGAACCAGTTTTTAAAGATTGCGAAGTTCTAGGCACTTATGCAGAGCAACGCCAACGTGAATCTTTGAGGCTTTTTGCATCCAGATAAGTATAGACTGTTGTGTCAGCGCAGCTTCGCTATCACTTCGCAAAAATGAAATGTTGTATCTTTCAAAACGGTGATTTGGCAATGTTACAGCGTTATCTTGTTCCCCGATGTTTATACTGATTGTGTTTTCCCCGGTACATATTGACGTGCAAACGCAATAAAATATGGTTGTTAGTGAGCGCCGTGTTTGTGCCCTCTCGTCTTCGTCCTGTTCTAGCGCTGTTTCTTCGTTCAATATTCTTCGCATTATCGCGAAGGCCTGCCCCCACTGCTGCAGACCTAGTTAACTTTCTCGATTACCTGGGCAAATGGGAAGCCTGCAGCCCTGGAAAGACGGGATTTCTAAGTGACTCCACGGCGACAGGACTGAGAGTCACCATTGCCAGTACTCTCTCATTACTTCAATACCTTACAGAATTACTTGGATTCAAGTACATATTGACTTCGCGTCTCAGTACCGACCCCATAGAGCACCCACTTCGGTATTGTTCGACAGTCCAGTGGCTGTAACGCTCACCCGTCGCCAGAGCAGTTTCTGATCACTGTGAACTGGCTTTCATTCTACAAAAATATATTGCCAGAAGTGTTGATGGTGCCAATGCAACTCCCGACATCATCAGTTCACTGCTTAATGCGCACGACAGGACACACCAAAGAAAATCGATGACTTGCTCCTGCAAGTGAAGCACAGAAATGTTTGGTTTTAACCCCAGCTCCTTGCAGTCACCACTTGTCTTTAGTTGTGGAAAAGAGTGACTCACGACTGGTCTACTACATGGCAGGTTATGTATCCAGGAAATGTGTTTTGAAGTATGGCTGTTCACCATGCAGAGACCTCCTTATAAATCCAAGTGAGGCAGCAGAGATCGGCTCCCGTCAGGGTTCACAGAGCGTGTGACTGGGGCGGTCTTCTATATCCATCAAAGGAGCTTTACATTTCATCTCTACACTTGAGGACCTATTCACAGAATGTTTTAGTGTCAACAAGCTTCACACAAACAGCATATCCGATGTTGTGGCCCTTGTGAGCAAGAACTTTCTTCCTTCCAACACCGTGAGCCGCACAATTCACGGTGAATAATACTATATGTGGGGTTTAACATCCCAAAATCACGATATGATTATGAGAGACGCCGTAGTGGAGGGCTTCGGAAATTTGGGCCACCTGGGGTACTTTAACGGGCACCTAAATCTAGTACACGGGCCTCAAACATTTTCGCCACAATCCACAGTGAGAAAATTAGTCTCAAAGTTGTTTACTTTTATATTCTTACGCGCCTGCACTTTTTGGTTTAAAGGCCTGAACAGTGCTAACAGCACTAAGCATCAGAGGGCCAAGCACCTTAAACTGAGCAGGACTACTTAGATGAAACTGTGCACAAATTCATGACCCTTCAACTCGCTCACGTGCATTCGTTGTTGATGTATCCGGTTGTAAATAAAATGTTCGTGCCTGTTTTAAAATGCAATAAGCAGTTTTGGCAGAGTGAATTGTTAAAAAGTATGCGGATTCACTTCAAAGACTGGATAAGAGCGCAGGTGCATCAATAGGTTGGTAGGCGGACGGCCCAGCGCGCTTGCGGCGCCCAGGTGAAAGTCGCAGTGGCGCCATCTTCCGTCGTCGATACAAGTGGCCTCACCGGAGAGCTCGCCCTCACCCCACTACCCCTATCTAGTACACTCTAGTCTGGGTTATTTATTTGATGGGTGCACGGTAGGGTATGCACGGTGCTATAACGGTGCGTGGTCGACTGCGCTTGACTCAGTTCGTACGGTGGTTCTGGATGCTTCAGGATGCCGACCTGGTGTACCAGTGGCACCAACCGCCGGTACAACAGCAGAAAGAAGAGGTTTTCACTACAGCAGGTATAATCTGTAGCTTCCCGGAGGACACTCTAGAGGCGTTGCTGCAGCTGCTAGGAGAGGAAGCAGAGGCGAAGGGACGCAGTTGGCGCTACTTTAGTTATTTTTCAGGGACTTTACGCACTGCCCCGTCCCAAGTTCGCTGACATTCTGGAGTGGAAGCTCTCGGAACGCCTTGCCAGCAAAAGTGAAGCCAGCTTTTGCCCACCAAAGAGCTCGGAAACATGCTGTTCTCTGGTGGTGCCCACTTAGAGATCAAATGGCTTTGATCTGTTAGTGTGAATACTACGTTCATTATAAAATAAAAGATCGTTGTGTCCGACAAAAGTAACCCGTCGAGAGGAGTATTGAGGATTGATCTCCAATAAAATTTGCCATGACTTTGACGCTTCTTTGCGAAAAGTAGTAACACAAAGACACACCTGGAACAGTATCTGACCGCTAAAAGTTGCCATATTAAACTCGTCAGGCGCGCGCGGAAAACACTCGCTTTCCTTCGCCAAATGCCGACGGTTTATCGTGCCCCTACTAAGATGGCGGGCGAAGCCGCCATCTTGTGGTGGGCACGGCTTCACTCTTGCGCAATAGTCGCCACTCCAGCATTTTTTTCTTTAACTTCCTTGTTAGGGGCACGCAGAAAAGAGACGCGCGCACGCGTTCCCCGTGTAGCCCAGCCACGATCCGCCCACTCAGGAGACGCGCGCATCGCGTTCCATTCTGACCGACCCCGTCTCATTATTGCTTGTTTTATCCGCTAGGCTTTGCGTTCTGACGCTGCAGTAGCACTGGAAAACTTGACTGTACGGTGCCTATACTTGGACACCGCATATGGTGGATCCCGCGCAAAGATGGCATCAACACGCACATAATAAACACTGATACTCAATATGCATTCACTCAAAGCGTCGTGACATGCGAAGAGAAACGCTACGCGCGTCGTGTCTTCCGTCTAGCCTGGCCGTTATTTCTCACAGGGTGAGCGGGGAACGCAGTGCGACAGCCAGACGAGCGTCGGAGAGTTTTTTTTTTTATATAGATGGATGCTATGAGCGAGGCTTGGGCTGAAAACGCCACCTGACGGTGTGTTAAAGCGTTGACGAAATTAAACGTGCCGAATGGGATGGTTGTAGCAACGGTGCGTTTTTTTTTCCGAGCCTGGTGGCACACGTGTCACAGCCCCGTTATAAAGGGGACGCTCATAGCATCCATCCATCCATCCATCCAAGAGCACTGTGGGAGGAAAGTGTGAAAGATAAAAGGCTCGTTCATGTAGCCTCCGTAATGTGTTTGGCGGTAGCTCAGTGGGCTAAACACCCGCCAGCCGTCGTCGCGGAACGAGGGGTCATGGGTTCGACTCCCGTCAATGAATTTTTTTGATATTTTTTTTCTTTGCCATCTAATGGCGTTCATTTGCTGACGTACTTCCGTGACGGAAATACGTCATGAAAGTCTTGGTGAACCCCGGCATAAAACACTTTCGTGTTGAAAAATTCGGGGGGGGGGGGGCACAGGCCCTGTGTGCCATCCCCTGGCTAGGCCACTGAAAACCGGTACCTAATTCACCTTCGACCATAACACGCTCACTGATTATAGTGAGCGAGCACGATTGTGGAGTTGCTCAATAGAGCCCCTTCAAGGTTCGTGAGTTGTGTCACAGTTAAACGTGTGATTATTTGTAATGTGCGCATAAATGTGCCTTGCGCGTTCACTTACGCGATTTATGTGCATTAGTGTCAATGAAAGTCACGCACGCACAATACGTTTTGCGGCTACAGTTGCGACACAGCCTATCCAAATTTTAATGCCAGAGATACTGTGAAGCAGAAATTACGACACCGGCGTCTGTGACCGAAAAATTGAGATATATGCAAATATATAACAGAAAACTTCGGGGTCAGTAAGAATCTAACCCAGGCCTTCTACGTGGCAGTCAATGTTTCACCACACAGCCACTCCACTGCTTGAAACCGGTGTTATATATATATATATATATATATATAAGGTCTTCCTGGATTCGGTAGAATTATAGATGCTGAAGTGAAGTGGACGAACGAACGAAAAACGATGCTTTATTGCCAACGTTGCGGCCGGGGACCGGCCTTCGTCAGGGCACACCAATAAAGCATCGTTTTTCGTTCGTTCGTCCACTTCACTTCAGCATCTATATATATATATATATATATATATATATATATATATATATATATATATATATATATATATATATATATATATATATATATATAGGCGGCACGCCATCTGAACTGCACGAGTGGGTATTTTAAGGCCCATTCCTTACAATGCGTTCAGGCATAATTAATCAGCAGCAGTATGGACAGAATCAACTAAGTGTACAGCTGCATGTATTGCCTTACGGACGCGCAGTAGGAACTACGCCAATTCGCAGTATCATGACTGATGAGGTACTTCGCAACCGGGCTTGTAGCATAGGCATGCATTGGAGGAGTTTCAGACGGCCAATGTTACGTGCACGGACCTTCCTTTCCGCGCGACACTATTGAGGTGGCCATGGAGCATCGAAGCCTGGCGAGCGAATCAGAAGACGGTGCGAACGGGGTCCGATCACGCTATCGCGTTCTTCTCTTGAAGCGTCCTCTAGTGTGTTGCGTTTCTTCTTTTGTTTGTTCGTAAACTGGTAGGAAACAAATACTACGACATTGCGTCCCATGCCCGCGACAACACCTAAAATTAACTCGTAGTGCAGTTTTCCATTTCAAACCGGCAGCTTCGAAAATCTTGACAACTGTGTATTGACAACTGCCATCAATGTTTTCTGGAAACCTATTGGCAATATTGTAAGTACCACTGCTTGAAGGTCAGCCGACGCGAGGATCGCCTGTATTGCTCATTCCGCCTTTCGTAAGATTGCAAGCCACTCAAAGACTCACTCGCAGCTCACGTTACTTCAAGACTTTTAAGCATTCCTATCCTATCATTTTATTCAAGGAGTAATGAAAATTGAAGCAGATTTGCTGTCATTTACGAACAGATATCCGGGCTCTGCATGAGTGGCATGACAGCAGTTAAGTCGACTGTCCCAGGAACATGTAACACATTGTACACCGGCTTGGCCACTGAATTGGGCTGCTTGGGCTGTGTCGACCTGCGCCGACACAGCTGGAGAACAAAGCGACTTGAGTACAGGGGCCTCCATGACGTCAGCCTTCCGTTTTACTGTTCTCACGTCCCATAGACTCCCGCAACACGAACAATACACTGGAATCGAGCTTTCTTTCGTGCCTTTATTTCATAGCCGGCAATAAACTCCAATTTACGCATCGAAGTATTGCCGTTAAACGCCAGAAAGAGTGGAGCGACAATAGACTGGCAGGAAGCAGGTTTACCTCTGCTTTTACAGCGAAAGCTGTTATGAGAGTTTTTGGCGCCGTAGTTGTCCGCCGCCGCCGCCGCCGCCGCCGGTGTCTGTAACCAGTATCGATCGAAATAAGAAAAAAAACTAAATAAGAAAAAAAATTTCAGGATGGAACGAGGTTCGAACCTGGGCCCTCTGCGTGGGAGCCCAGTATTCAACCTCTGAGCCATGCCGGTGCTTGAAACTGCTTTGCACAAAGGTCCTATACAGGCTTCATGTCGGGAAGGAACCACATTAGCATATGCAATATAGCGTGGTAGAAGAGTAAAATAAGCACCAAGCGTCGCACAACGCGAATTCTGTAACCAGGCGTCACAGAATGCGAATTGCGCAACGAGTAGGTTGTGAAATGCTTCCAACCCATTACAAAGATCTTGCCATAATGCTTCGTCGTCACCAAGCACAGCATCAACAAAGTGCGCATAATGCCTTACATGCGTTTAGCAGGTACCACGGATCACCGTAAAATGACCAAAAATGGCACAGTGCCTGCTGCCCTACTTCTCAAAAATTAGAATGATTTACAGCGTAGTGGGTTCCTCGCAAGTGCACTTGTATTGGTTGCCAAGGAAGCCTATAAGCGCAGATCCATTTCCTCGGGGTCTCAGTAAAATTACAATGCTTTATAGCGTAGTGGGTTCATCGCAAGTGCACTTGGATTGATTGCCAAGGAAGCCCATGAGCGCATGATCCATTTCTTCGGGGTCTCAGTAATGTTCTTCGCCCCCCCCCTCCCGTCTCTCTCCCACGTCAACGTACGTTATACAGCATGACGGGAGAGGGAAATAGCGACCGGGCGTCACCCAATGCAAATTACATAACCGGTGGGCCGTTTAAAGCTTCCAACCCATTACAAAGGGCTGAGCCATAATTCTTCATCGTCATCAGTCGTCGCGTCAACAAAGTGCACATAATGCCTTACAGACGTGCAGCTGGTGCCTCGCTTCTCCGCAGAATGACGAATAATGGCTTAGTAAGTGCTTCCCAACTTCACAAAAATTGTGATTTATGGCGTAGTGGGTACCTTTCTAGTCTACTTGTATTGTAGCCCCAAGAGAGCTTAACGGGCTCTAGAAACGCCGCTCTTCCAGCTTTCGCTGTGACTGTGCTGCGGTTTCAGCGCAGGCCTGGCGTTTTTTGAAGTGTTTGCTGCCGCAATCACAGTTTCAAACAGCCAGTTATTGACGTGGATGCCGAGCGACAGCTTTCCGAGCACTTGACACAGCAAACCACAGTGTTTCTTTTTTTTCTCGTTTATTTATTCGAGGCGTCCTGCGGAACTTTTTAAAGCCCTCTGTGCTTCATCTCGATTTTCACAATGTGTGCCGTCTCAAACAGCCAACCTTGTCGCCGCAGTTTTATTTATGTGCCATATCACGATCTCGTTTCGGCAAATGCTGTAGGGAGAACTGCAAATTAAATCGGAGTTCTGTTAAATATACCCAACGCGTTGATGCACGAGCGCTTTCACATTGCTGTAATATATCGGCAAGCAACAAACGCGGTGACCAGCGTAGAAATGTCCATTTCTACGGTGGCATGCGCCATTATGTGTGGAAAGCAAACAAGAGAAAGAGGAAACGCCGGGAGGTTAACCAGTTAAGAATAACCAGTATGCTACCCCACACAGAGGAGGGAATGAGGTGTTTTCAAAGTTAGAAGAGTAAAGAAAGGGAGACAGAGAAAGAGGTTGAGGACAGACACACAACGTCACAGTCCGTCAATCTTGTGCGGTATACGGCATCATTACACGTCTACAGCCGCTCGTGCAAGTCTCCTGTCCCTAAACATTTTAACAGTGCCTTCGTCGCCTTGATTCTCGATGACTTCTCAGGATGACGTTCGAGGACAGTCGCCAGCGACAGCGGTCTGTGGTGGAAAAACAGAGACACCCGGGCGAGCTCACTTTCAAAATTTCGCGAGTCACATATTATCTGGTACAGGAAGAACTGTAAGGCCAGAGACTGTAGAAAAGACTGTAGAGCCAGAGGAAAGACTGTAGAGCCAACGGAGGCTCTGCAAGCATGAAACGAGGCACGACGAGCGAAATGTCTCGTCGGATTCTGACGGGACGCTTCAGTCTTTAATGTATCAGCACTCAAGCTTTCGCCTTCGTGTCGTCTTAGCCATAGTGTAAAAGTCCCTTGGTGTTTTCTATTCGTCTACTCCAATCAATGGTGGTCGCCCTAAGGTCTATGGAGTGCTATGTGTGCAATGACATCTTCAGTAAATCGGAAAGAAACGTTGTACAATAAAGTCTGTAATCACAATAAACAGGGCGGTGGGGGGATGTATATTTCGAGCGAGAGCATGCCATTTGAAGACACGAACCATGCACGGGTAAATGTTCGCAATGAGGCACATGTCTGTTGTAGTGAAAATTCGGAGACAAATTCGCACGTTGTAATGATATTCAGTCAGCTGGGGAAGATTTCTGTAGGTCCTGGGCTCGAAGCCTGGTTTCATGAAGCTCCAACAGTTGTCAGTGGTCTAAGTAAGCCATGACAGAATATTGGCGGAAAATGATCATTCAGTAAAGAAGTAGAGCCGGGATAAAGCCAACCGTAGGCGAAATCATAACAAAAAATTGCCGTGCATCTAACGATGAGACAGAAAATAGTATTCGACAAAACGTTTTACAGCAATTGACATATACAGAAACCTGAGGCGCGTAAGCCGGCATTATTGATAATTCTTGCCTCCGCAATTCAAAAACAATGTAAAAAAAATATAATAACACCAACATCATCCCGAAGGCTGCCAACATATATATATTTCAATATACGTCACATTACATCTACGTTATGATGTACAATACGAAATAAGTTATTATATTCGAGTATGAGTTATAATGCTCAAACTAATTTTAAAAAAAAAAACAATTATTGTGCTTGCGTTGCATACATCAGCTCATAGCGAAAGCAGCTGCGCGAGCTTCTACGCATGTGTGCGAGAATCGCCAGCGCAATTTTTTTCAGCAAAGTAGACCCTTTATTAGGAAGAGAAACCACATCAACCAGCAACGTTGGTAGCACTTGCCGTTTGCACTCAGCGCAGCGTTTTTTTTTTGTTGTTGTTATTTGCACAAAGAGACATAAAACAAAGAGCTAAAGCTATTTTATTGTGCTTGAATGTACTGAGCGGATAATACGTGCATCAGCAAGGGAAGGTCAATTTTTTTATGATTAACGCACTACAGTTGTTGGCACCGGTTTGTTTGGCTGGGCAAGGCACTTCGCTTTGTTTCACCCCGGAAAGAAAGACACAGAAAAATATAACAGCTAGCAGGAAGTCTTTGAAACGAACCCTATGTCACGCCATAACATATTCTGAGTGTACTCGTTTTCTACGCGCTGGAGCTTTGAGCCTCTGGCAAATCACGACAGTTAACATTATCGAGAAATAAACGACATTTACATATAGTCACGGGGTCGTGACGTCGACGAAGGGAGCAGTCGGCGTGTCCAAGATGAAACTCTTTATTTGGCCGAACTTGTAGCCGGGAAACGGAAAGTCAAACTACAGCAGTACACACTGTACAGTGATAGCGGCAAACAGAGCGTCGGCCGTCGATAAAACTGAACCGCGGCAAGGCGTGTCGGCATTTATACATTCGCATCGAACATTCGAACCTTATTGCTGGTGACCGCGTCAGTTCGAGAATGAATTAATCTGTTTGCGTTTGCGCGCACAAGCATAACAGACGATCCTAAAATAATCTCGAATGTTCTCAGACATTCTGACGCGGTTTGCGCAAGTCAGCAGCTACACGTGCAATAGGCCGGTAACATAAAACATACAAAGAAAGGAACGTGTGTGACGATGTAATTCAATCTTCTCTCTCAAGTTGACAGTGAAAAGTGCAATTATTTCCTTCAGTCGCCTGTAGCCTGCACAGTCGACCTTCGTGCGCGGAGCAGCCTTTGATAATTCGTTCAACTTACATTTGAGGGCACTAAAAGCGCCGCGCTTCTGGCGGCAGTCACGTGGTATTTTTTTTTTTAAATTCGCGCGCTTTAAAGAAAGGCCGGAAAACAATTAAGCAAGGGAGTTATCTTAACACAGATTGAAAAATTTGACGTTTCTGATGAAGCGCTACAACTTTTCTATTGAAAACTTTTCTCTAAAATTACTATTTGAAAAGTTCATTAGGCATTTTTGTTAATTTCCGAGCTTGGCGGATTGGTAAAAATATTCTGACGTCCTTTATATGGCTCTGAACACTATTGCGCTAATTGGAGAGGCGTATCGCCTATGCTTAATTTTTTTAATACTTGGTGCTTTTTAGCTGAAACACCCTGTACATACATACATACATACATACATACATACATACATACATACATACATACATGCATGCATGCATGCATGCATGCATACATACATACATACATACATACATACACGCATACATACATACATACACGCATACATACATACATACATACATACATACATACATACATACATACATACATACATACATACATACATACATACATACATACATACATACATACATACATACATACATACATACATACATACATACATACATACATACACACATACATACATACATACATACACTACAACATACATACATACATACATACATACATACATACATACATACATACATACATACATACATACATACATACATACATACATACATACATACATACAACATCATACACACATACACACATACTACATACATACATACATACATACATACATACATACATACATACATACATACATACATACATACATACATACATACATACATACATACATACATACATACATACATACATACATACATACATACATACATACATACATAATACGACGTAAACAGAATAAAGTTCCCCTAGAAAACTAATCGCAATAAAACAATAAATGCGAAATGACTGCATAATTATAAACACGCGAAGCAAACACCTCGATATTATGGCCCGATTTCTTATTTTTAGCTTTAAATAAATTTGGCGAAGCTTGCACTAAGCAGCGCAAGCCTTGAAACAGAGAAACTGGACGATTGTTAAGACTAATTTGGTTGCTTCTAGGTTGTCTATAGATGATGTATGTTTTGCTTCTAAGTTGTTGCTAGGCTTTATCTAGGTGATGTTATAGGTTGCTTCTACGTTGATTCCCAGCGCAGAGAGGTTCGACCTAAACCAGACAGTCACACACACGACACGGATGTCCAAACTCCAGAGACAGAAACTCGCGCTGAAACCAAACGTTCGCATCTCTCATATATAGATCTACAGGCACGTCGTCGTTAGCGTAGGACTTCCATCGCTTCGGGGTCTTCTCGCAGCCGCCGTTGCCTTTCCTGTTCCTAGTATTCTCTCATTGTACGTACCCGATGTCTTCGGCCGCCGCCGTCGCTTCGCAGCCATTTGTTGGGCTAAGTGTTGCATTCTTCATTTGTAGTGAACCAGTAGTGAGTAGTGGGATTTGCCCAATTTCTATAGCACATGCCCTTTTCTTCGCAGCCATTTGTTAGGCTAACTGTTGCCTTCTTTTTTAGTGGACCAGCGGTGAGTAGAGGGATTTACCTCATTTTTGTGGCACACCCGTTGATGATGATGATAGTTTTCTGGATCGATTCACCAAGGAATGATTTACTAAACAGCTTCGCTGTTTAAAAATGAAATGAAAATGAGATACCAACGATGCGTTCCACGATCAATGTAGAGAATTGGAAAGCTACTGCGACCTTGTATTGATGTTCTGATGCAACACATTATAACTACCTTCACAATAAATTTTACCTGCAGCGGCGACTGTGAAGTTATGGGGAAAAAAGCGCATGTAAATAGAATATTACAACGCATGTATGCAGGCATCCTATACGCCTAATAGCCTTTTCTTTATTTTTTCCCCTTTTTTACGGTGACAAGTGTGCATATCGAATTTCCTCATTCGTTTTCTTGCGAGATACACAGGTTGTCCCACATAACTTGAGCCAAGACTGAAAATGAAAGGCACTTCAGAGGCAAATTGAACCAAACGTATACTACTCGCACTAGCCTATAGATACTCAGGCTATTTCTTATTTTTCTCTAAACTAATTAGTTAATTATCTTTAATTACTTAACTTTCTAACTATTGGCTGAAAACCCAAAATATGAACTGTGAGCTGTAGAGCACATTTAGAAACCACAGACTCAATTGTTTCCTGTACCATACCTCTCGCGGTGTTATTTTTTCCGCGTTGTAAAGAAAGCCCGCGAAATTTGAAAAGAGGCCACGTGACGGACCGCGAGCGCACTGCTATAGTGCTGCTCTCAAGCGAGCAACCGGTGAACGAGGTCGCCTGCGGCTGCCACGGGGAAGCGACAGAGTGCTTTGAAAGTGGCCGATGTTTGGGCGTCCGTCTTTCGTTGAATGACGGTGCAAATGCACGTTGCTAGCCGAGCGCTGCCGCGGTGATAAAGCGGTCACGACTGCGAGGGGAAAAAAAAACATCAGTTTGATTCTGATTCATGCGGAAAGGGCGAAACGCGACAGAACGATGAATGGCCTTGACGGCTGCTGCAATATCGCAGTTTGAACAAAATGAGACCCCACAAAGCATCTGCGTCGTGCGAGCCATTCCCGACGAGTTGTCTTTGTTCAGGTGCTCCTCAGACACCCGTAACCATTCGTGTTCTGGACAGCAACGTTACATTGTTTTAATCTGTGTAAGCAGCTGACATGCCGTACTCGAATGAGCAACAAGCGGATATGGTTCTTGCCCCAGGTGCATCACGCGGACAAAGAAGGCAGGCAGTTAAGCTGTTTTAACGCTACCGTCCAGGTACGTGGCCAAGCTCAATGACCATTGCGCTACATATGAAACGCTGAAAGAGAATGGGACATTTACCACGAAACGGCACAAATCTTCAGTTTTGAGCGAGGAAGTGGAGAGGGATATCCTGTCCAAATTTTCTGCAGACCCCCAGGCAAGTGTCCGTAGTGTGGGTGCTGAAGCTGGTGTCTCGAAATCTTCGGTGTAAAGAATACTAAAGAAGAGACAACTTCATCCCTACCACGTGCAGCTGCACCAAGCATTGGAGCCTCGCGACTTCCAGAATCGCACAGACTTTGCAAACTGGACCTTAATCAAGACAGAAGAAGACCGAGGCTTCGTTAACAAGGTACTTTGGACCGACGAAGCTAACTTCTCGCGCAATGCTCAAGTGAACATCTACAATGCTCACTATTGGAGTGACAAGAACCCTCACTGGGTTTGGCAGGCGCGTCACCAATATGAGTGGTCTTTCAATGTGTGATGTGGCATTTACGGTGGTACTAAAATCGGAACTGTCTTCTTCGAGAGCACACTTACAGGCGAAGGATATGTCAATGATATATTGGATGGACCACTTCAAAATTTTCTACGTGAAGTACCACTGGCTAGGATTAAAGATATCTGGTATCAGCATGATGGAGCTTCTGCGCACGGAAGCAGCAAAGCGTGCAATTGGCTGAATGAAGTTTTCCCGCAGCAGTGGACAGGGCGGCACGGGCCCATTGCTTGGCCAACAAGGTCTCCAGATTTAAACCCCCTTGATTTTTTCCTCGGGGATATGTCAAGAGTCAGGTATACCAGGCACCGACCACATCAGGTAATCTAAAAAAAAAATAATACAAGTTTGCATCTCCATTCCCGAAACCATGGTCAAGAACGTCACGGAAAATCTGATAAAGAGATGCCAGAGTTGTATTGCAGCAGATGGCGACCTCTTTGAACATGTTTTGTAATCACGGCTTAATTTTACGAGCACCGATCACTGAAAAAAAAAAGTCTCCTCATGCCGTTCGCCTACCCACCGCCACCCGTGACTAGCTTCACGTCGTCACCTCCTTTTACGCATCTCAAGTTCAAAAGAGACAATAAAGCAATTTTATTCTTTTATTTATCCGTCTTGGACCGTCATAACACCGTGACAGGTATCGTACAGGAAACAATTCAGTCTGTGGTTTCTGAATGTGCTCTACAGCTCACAGTTCATATTTTGGGTTTTCAGCCAATAATTAGACAGTTAAGTAATTAAAAATAATTAACTAATTAGTTTAGAGGAAAATAAGAAATAGCCTGAGTATCTATAGGCTGGTGCGAGTAGTATACGTTTGGTTCAATTTGCCTCTGAAGTGCCCTTCATTTTCAAAGTCTTGGCTCAAATTATGTGGGACAACCTGTATACGCTGCACAAGTGCGCAATGTAAGTATTCTCGGCACTTTTTGTCCTATTGCACTGCAGCATTCCCCGAAAGACAGGAGATTTACTTTCACTGCTAACGCTACAATGCAGGTGCCGCGTTCTACATTGTGGCTGCACTAACTGGAGCATGGCCGTGCAGCTGCACCGGAAGTGATTCGTGAACTTGAAAATATGCAGGGTCGTTCGAGGAACGCAACAGTGACAATGGGTGCACTGCGCACCAGTACAGATTCATGCGTGTACACCCGCTTACAATGCCTTAGCACTAAGAGAGAGATAATAATCTTTAATGAAAATCCCGGAGAGGATGGCCTGGTTTGTCGCCTGGCTTGCTACTCCAGATGTCAGGTGATGACTGTGATATATACAATGATCACATATACACACAAACAGTACGTACAGTCAGAAACGCACACATATACACAAGTGACAAAAGATCATTCACAAACTTTGGTTAAGTCGAGTGTTCCTCAAGAACACCAACAGCCCTTTTGTGTTGCGCAACGTACAACCGCTGTCTTACCACGCGCCGAAAAGGCGCCGCAGCTCCAAGCTCGAGCCGCGTTGCAAATGAAGTGCTGCCTTCAGAATCTGTAGTTTGGCGTCGTGACGGGAACAGGGCCCGTATTCTCAAACGATCGCAAAAGGCAATAGTATCGCGTTTGATGACGTAGAATTTGATGCGTTCAATAAGTAAAAAAAA
This sequence comes from Rhipicephalus sanguineus, assembly GCF_013339695.2. Lineage (NCBI taxonomy): Eukaryota > Metazoa > Arthropoda > Arachnida > Ixodida > Ixodidae > Rhipicephalus > Rhipicephalus sanguineus. The sequence goes on from NW_023614250.1 coordinate 32,366, forward strand.
AGACTTGCCTCTGACGTCATTGTTGCAACAGGCCGTTGGTACTACGAATGTCTCACAACACGGGAGTGAGCGCACTGTACGAGCGCAGAGCAACCCGAGTACGGCGTTTTCGAGCGTGTGCTGCTGCTTCTACGCAGTGGCCAGGCTTGGCCGGCTTGGCTGTAGCTACTTGAAGTGTAAGACGAGTTGAAAGTGCTTTCAACGTTTTTTTGTTCGATTATTTAATGCACAGTATAATATTTAAAGAATGCAACTTTGCGTGAAACGTATTTTCGTTGAGAGTTTAACACGGCGTGCTCGGAGAGTTCAGCTGTAGCGTGCAGCCGCAGCGACATCGTCTCAAGATCTCAACATGCTGCCGGCTCGCGATAAGCCACGCGAGCAACGCACGGTTCATGCTCCTGGGACGTTCAAACCACGAACAAACACGCGCTGGCAAAGAACGAGTGCTGATAACACCCCAAGGTAATGCTCGATGAAAGCTTCAGCGTAAAAAATGCTGCGTATATCCACCGAGCATTGAATACTAGAAGCTACCGCCTACGTCACTGAAATGCTAGACTTCACCACGAACCGGCGGTTAACGGTGCCTTCGCCTATTGCAAATATGTCGAGAGCACCGTCGAGCACCATGACGCAAAATTGACGTCGGCGGAACTACCAGATGGCGCCCTAACTTTCCGGTTTCCTCAATAGCCAATCAGCGCGCACCAAAGGCGATACTTTTGCGATTGTCGCCTTTTGGGAATACGGGCCCAGTCGCAGAGTACGTGCTTTTTAAGTCTTCCCGAGTATTGCATGTTGTGCACGCGGGCGATGTCCGACTGCCTGATCTTGTGCTTGAAGTATTTCGTATAGCCAACGTGAATGCGCGTTTCATCTTGCCTGGTTGGGACGAGTTTATTACGTCGCTTACGCTTTTTATGGACAAGGGGCGTGTACAATCGACGTTGCTAGATTAGTTTCAGCTTGCAAGCCCCGCCAAAGCCGCGCGCAAAAATGTGTCCTCTTTCCGTCTCCTCTCGCGATGTGGCGCTGCCGTAGCTGTCGGCCCGACATACACGCTCACTTGGCTCTGCGGCCGCTTGTTCGGAACGCATTCCCAGTGCATTTGTTTTACAACATGTCAATTTGTATTTTAGATCCGAAGCAGCTTTTGCGCTGGGCTTTGTCCGTAGTTCTATTGGCGACCGTCCGCTTTCTAAAACCTACCATAGTCGTCTGTAACATATTGAGCGCGCGCTCGCGCCAAGGAGAAGTCTTCTTCGTCTTGTTATGGTGGCTAGAGGGGGAAGTGTGACGGGCGCTGTATCCCCGCCGTGGGAGAGCGATGCGCGGAACGCAATGAAAGTTCTGGCCGCCGCAAGGGGTGCTGGTGTAGTAGTAGGTGCTCGCGCTCGCCGCGCTTGCTTTGGCTCGGCTGGACTCGTTCGTTCTCTCTGTGCTGTGCCGTCACCTTGTTCGGATGCCTTGCCTTCGCTGTCGTCGTTTGTTTACCCGCCACTGTACCCACGTGTTCTGCGAACCATGCCGTCAAATCGCGCAAGTACATGCTTCGTCCCTGGCTGTAAAGGCGGGTATAGATCGCGCTCGGAGAAGCTTTCGGTCTTTAAAGCCCCGAATGGTCTCTCGAGGCGAGAGCAATGAGCTCGAAATATTAAGCGGACTGACAAAGAGCTGACGAGGGACAGCGTTGTTTCCGAGCGGCACTTCGACGTGAGTTTCATCGGAAGGACATACCAACACATTATACACGGTGAGGTTGTTGAGATACCCCGCGTTTGTCAGAAGACGCTGTGCCTACGGTGTTTCCGAACGCACCGCGAAGTAATTTACCAAAAAAAGAAAAGCAGACAGGAGCGTCCAAAGGGAGCGCCAAAAACTTGGAAGTTGAGGAGAGTCAAGTAATTTGACCTCTTAACGTGATAGGGGAGTATGTGATAACAAATGCCTGACATAATTATGGGATGACAAATGTGTGATAAATAAACATGTCCTTGCATGTATTTAGTATGCATCTAAAGCCGTAAGTTAACAGAAATCATTGGTCCTTGCATAGATAGAACTATCGCTAAAATAATAAAATAAAATGCTCAGTATCAAAGAGCCTCCAGCTGCGGCATTCCGATCTCCACTTCAATTTTCTCAAGGAAAAGGAGCCGGAAATTGTAAATGCTTTGAACATTTCGCGCTCAAGAGCACTTCAATTTTCTCAACGAAAAGTAGCCGGAAAATGTAAATGCTTGAACATTTCGCGCTCAAGAGAACCCCCTACAATACAGAGGAAATGGAGGGGGGGAGCTGTGCGGACTAAGAGAGAAAAAAAAAAAAAAACGCGCTGCACTGCAGCCAGTATACTCGCTATGAACGATTGTAAACAGTTTACACTTGACCAAGAGGAAAGAACACTTTAAAGTCAGCTGAGCTATGCAGCCGAGCAAGTGGTTTAGTTCAACTGAAGCAGACTATAAATATGGTAAAAGCAGCGCAAAAGGAATATGATAATAAGAATGACACAGAACCAGCGCTGAACAGTCAGCGCCTGTCCTGTGTCGTTCTTCTCGTGTTGTCGTCTTTTTGCGCTGCTTTTACCATGAAAATCAACCAACTAGCCCAGTTTTTGCACACTGTAGCAGATTAAACATGTCGAAGCAAACCGATATTAAGACACATTTAAATATGAAAACATGGAGGCACGCCAGTTCCGTCTGGTTTAAAAGCATTCTTGGTTTTCTTTTTTTTTCCTCTTGCTTAACACCGCTAAGAACTTGCAACACATGCTTCTTAGCGAAACAAACACGTAGCGCCTTTAACAACACGGGCGCGGGGTATAAGCGATTATTAGAAACAAGTGAAACTAACGTGTAGCGGCCATACGCAAAGCAGGAAAATGCCGCCGCAAGCATGGCCGCAAGCACCTACGGCGCAGGTAGCGCCACCTGGTGTGACAGCCATCTTTCATTGGGAATTCGTACAGCCCTCCGCTCTCGCCCGTCACACTTCCCCCTCTAGCCACCATAGTCTTGTTCTTCGACCGCCTTGATGATGATACGCGCAGAGCACTTTAGGGGCCCGGGCTGCCGTATGCTGTCCTAGCTTGGCGTAACGCAGACAAAACCACGTGTGCTGGCACGCGCTAGCGCGTTCGGGCCTGTGTAAGGGGCTGGGTAAGACGCTGTGGCCTCTTCCCCTTACACCCTCTCAGCAATCATGTGATGGCGTCCGTGAACGAGGTTCTGCAGACTCGCGATGAATCAACGCGTTGTATCCTAGTAAGAACGCGGTGGCACGCGCTAGCGCGTTCGGGGCCTGTGTAAGGGGCTGGGTAAGACGCTGTGGCATCTCCCCCTTACATTCTCTGCAATCACGTGATGGCGTGGGGGAACGAGATTCTGCAGACGCGCCATGAACCCGCGTGGCGTGCTCCAACAACAGTTCGGGACGAGTAATAGCAACAGCAACTACAGTGAATTCATGGTGTGCTCCACTTGCGAGGACGCGTTAACATCGGGCAAGGTGCTCGTGATCGCTTCGCATCCCCACATGGTTCCCTTTAGTGGGAGATGGTGTAACTTTTTTTAGGAGCGAAACTCCTTATGTCGTGGGTCTGTCCATCCTCCGTTTGTTTGTAGCGTTGTAGTAGCCACCTCTAGCTCGTGAGAAGCGCGCGTTCTGGTATGCAGTAGATGAAGACGACGTTGACGAGTGAGGCTGTCGTTTTTTTGCGTGTTCGCCTGTGTGGCGTTCTTTCTTCTTTACTACGCCTCGTGTTTTCAACGACACCCGAAGACAACATTTCAGAAGTAACGCGCCATGAGGCTCCCTCTTGGCACGCTTTCTCTTTAGCTAGGAGTCGCCAGATGGAAGACAAGGCTGCGGAACGGAGGGCACGGAAGGCGGCGGCAGCGCGCGCTCGCAGACAGAATCCTGAGGTGAGAGCCCGCGAGGCCGAAGCTGCACGTCGACGCCGCGAAGCAGATTCCGCCGTTCGAGCCCGCGAAGCCGAAGCTGCTCGACAAGCTGCACGGCTGCGGCGAGAAGACCACGCCGTTCGAGCCCGCGAGGCCGAAGCTGCTCGACAAGCTGCAGGGCTGCGGCGAGTAGACCCTGCCGTTCGAGCCCGCGAAGCCGAAGCTGCTCGACAAGCTGCACGGCTGCGGCGCGAAGACCCCGCAGTTCGAGCCCGCGAGGCCGAAGCTGCTCGACAAGCTGCACGGCTGCGGCGCGAAGACCCCGCGAAGACCCCGTTCGAGCCCGCGAGGCCGAAGCTACATGGCTGCGGCGCGAATCGGATCTTCAAAATGTGAATGACCGTGAAGCGGCGAGAAAGCGCGCGTAACGGCAGGCAGAGCCCGAGGCTGTGCGAGCACGTGAAGTGGCTGCAAAACGCATCAAGCGGGCTCTGCCCGAAGGCGCCGACGCGCGCTTCCAGCGGGACTTCCTTCATAACAGTTTCGGCCATAGTTGCGGTGTGTGCAACAGATTGTGGTTCTCAATCTAGTCACAATATCTTTCATCAAGAAGGACCACGCTCGCGCCAATGCCATCGCCGTGCTGCAGCGCGAGTTCGCTTCGCCCCACTCATCATCATTCACCACGTGGATATGCTGTGATTTTTTACGCGGTAAGATAGAAATATTGGTTCGAGGGATAGCGATTAAACGCGTCTGAACCACTTAGCTTTGCTAAAGCGAAAGGTTAAATGAGCGTAGGAGGAATTAGGTGCTATTGGCCTTGCGCGTTAGACACGCAGTGAAACTGTTCAACACAAAAATAACCCACCTCGTTTATCATTCCCGTGTCTGTCTGTGACGTTAATCTATTTCATTGTCTAGTTTAATTTTACTGAGCCCCATATGAGTACCTCAACGCTTTGTGGGCGCGAAAGACGACAGTGTAAGAACCAGAGAGTATCAGCAGTGTTGACTATTCGCGCAGGTTCCATTCGCCACTGTCTGGGCGGCTTTGGAACGCGCTGGGTGAAGCGGGTTTCCATAGATTGCAGGATTATGCAGAGTTACCTTTGCAGAAGGCACGTATACGTGATCAAGCCTTTGTCATAACTAGGGCTTGGTTTTGCGGAGCTTATTATTTTTTTTTTTTTGCGGAAATTCGGCGTTTATCGAGTTTGTTTTTCGTAAATCCCCAATTCTTCGAAATTTAGAGTTTAATTTTGCATTATTCTCAATACTCCGCTATCTTAGACGTGATGACATCGAACACGAAAGCATAAGAACACATGAAGCGTATTTTAGTTATCTGCCACGTTAAAGCGCACAAACACATATACACCGAAGCACGAATACCTGAATGCTACACACCTGCGTTTGTGCGTACTACAGCCTTAAAGTTTATTCTAATAGAAGCAAGCATATTTACGAGGTCCACGTATACGATGTCGTCTGGCGCGCCCCAGTGCCACCTGGAGACCGTCTATCAATATGTCGTCTCGCGCTTCCGGGCTCCCTACATACGTTGAATTCTCTACAACTCCGTGCGCGACAAGCCCTTCGTTAAATGTGCAATATGGGTGCTGTCTACGAGCTACTGTTGGCGTGCTTTCTACCGGTGTGGACGAAGTGCTGCAATCAACGCGGCTTTGCGAAAATTGCGATCCTTTTCTGCACGAGATGTTCATGACCGCATCGTGACCGGCCTCAAGAAAAGTTCACAAGACAATCTCTGGCGCTCAGTAAACACCTTATTGGCAAGAGCTTTAATGTAGAGTTTCAGTGGATCCCATCCCACGTTGGCATTGAAGGCAATGAAAAGCCTGATGCCCTTGCATGCGAAGCGCGGACACCTGTTCCAAAAGTAAGAACTCCTAAGACTTCCTAGAACAACAAAGATGCGATACGCAATCATTTCAAGGCGATCTACAAGTTTCCACACTAAGCATGTGTAATCCATGGACTTTCTCGTGAACAAGCGATGCTGTTTTACCGCATAACAACCGGCTCCACATACACCCCGGCTTGCTCATTCAAGACTGGGCGATACGCTTCCCCGTTTTGTGCCTTGTGCGGTGACATCGGGGACATCGAACATTTTATTTGGCTTTGCCCGCAGCTTTATCTGGAAAAAGCAGCGATGGTCCGCAGCTTGCAAAAAGGTTGTCATAGGCACCGGATATTTCAAGACATAATTTTTCCTGAAGGGACCGCGGCAACGAGGAGGAGCGTGCAACGAATTTTGCTGGTCTTCCTGCGAGACACCGGGCTGTCCAACACGTGGGGACAGGCACCTAAATTCAAGAGATGCTCAGGCGGAACAATTGCCGGCCATGCAGGCCAGGCTAACCCCGCCTGCCGCAACATCACAACCACCACATACTGTTGATGTGAGGTAAATTTGATTTTGGCCAAACCGGCTGATGTATCAATGACCGCTTAGAAAGTGCTCTTTCGGTAAAGAACGGAAACAGAGTCACATCAGCTGTAAAATCGGAGTTAATTGGAAAAATCCCAATTGTAAAAAGTTTTGCCGGCGAAGGTTTATCTCATTTTTTTTATTTATCCGAAAACACGGAGCCCTACTTATAACATACGACATGACTCAAAGAAAAAACATATGCGCTCAACAGTTTGAGCTTTGTCAGCGCAGTTTCGACGTTGAAAGATGGAGCTTTCCACACACACACACACATCATATATATATATATATATATAATATATATATATATATATATATATATATATATATATATCAAGCTCAGCCCACGCCTTTCGTGCGCTTGCATAGCCGATACCTCTGAACAGCTATAGAGCAGCGGTTGCCAGATGATGAACAGTCTTTTAGCACACGGAGTGCCACGAAATGATTTACAGATCTTGCGTCTTCGAGTTGCTTTCAATTCTCCCACACACTGAAATCAGCTTTTCTATCTATCTATCTATCTATCTATCTATCTATCTATCTATCTATCTATCTATCTATCTATCTATCTATCTATCTATCTATCTATCTATCTATCTATCTATCTATCTATCTATCTAGCCACCTACGTCTGGGTGCTGTCACGACTCCCCCTTCCCCAGCACAGGGTAGCCAGCCGGTCTGAGAACTGGCTAACCTCCCTGTCTTTCCGTTTTTCTCCTCCTCCTCCTCCTCCTCCTCCATGATCGCCTCCTTAAACTTGGGGTAGACCAAAATTAGCATGGGAGGGTAAGAGGATTTGACGAATATGACTGTCGGGTCATGACATGAATAACGTGAAAATCCTGTCGAGCACGTCGTCAAACCGTTTCCTCTAGACACGTGTGGCACTACCCGTTTACAACGGGCCGCGGTGTACGGGTATGCGCCACAGGAGATTGAGAGTTTATATCTACCCAGGAATGGCGAGAACAGACATTGGTAATTTAAACCACTAGACCATGCCGGAGACCAATAGCATCATACTGCGCAACAATCTGGAGCTACTCCGCCAACCTACCGTCAGGCTTCAGCCCCGCATCCAAACCATCGATTCCACCTTGGTGTTTGGTTCGTCCTGCAGTGCACCTCAGTGTACCAGGAATCAAGAAAAAATCTAATTTGTCATCGCCTGTCCTGAAACAGCTATCTCGGCTTCTACTGCACGAGAAATACACCTACCACATACATGTTTACACCGACGGCTCAACGACTATCCGTGATTCGTCCGGAGCAGTAGTTGTCCCAGCGAAAGGTGTAACTGTTAGCTTGAAGGACCGACCACCCAACAACATCAACGGCTGCTGAACTGACAGCTCTTTGCGCTGCATTTTGTGTTATCAGTCGCAAACAACCGCAGCGATGGTCAATGTTTAGTGACTCCAAAGCAGCCCTACAATCTCTCTTGTCAGCCCTGCGGCGTGGACCATATGAACAACTGGTATTCGAGATAAGACACCTCATTCGTACGTCATTCGAGAAGGGACACCAAGTGACATTTCAATGGTTGCCAAGTCAGTGTGGCGTGCTTGGCAACGAACATGCCGATAATGCGGCTCGGTCAGCTTTGCAAGGCTACAAGGAAGAGCTATACCCCTTTCAAGGTCTGATGCTGCTGCCATGCTTCAGAGGATCGCAAAGAATATTTCACACTCAACACTGAATACCTCAAGAGGCCAAAACTATCGGCAACACCACCTAAACGAGTTGCGGCGACTTCAAATACCATCTGGACTCCGCCGAAGAGAGGCCACTCTGCTATGTCGCTTATGGCTAAGAGTGGCTTTCACGAAATCATATTCGTTTCGAATAGGGATGGCCGACAACGCTCTTTGCGACGCCTGCGGCACCGAGGAGACCTTGCAGCATATCTTCTGCGACTGTCCTCGCTACGCTGCGCAAAGACGATCCCTGACATTCGCTCTCACTCGTATTCACAAACAGACCGTTGACACTAGAAGGCAATTCTCCATGCCATTCTGATAAGTCATCGAGAATTCAAGCAACCAAGGCATTGCTCAAATTCCTAATGACAACAGACTTACACGAGCGGCTGTAGACTTTTTAATGATGCCGCATAACGCACAAGACTGCCGCTCTGCGCTGTGAAGTTATGTGTGTGCGTGTGTGTTCCCCTTTCTTTCTCTCTTTCTTTACTCTTCTTTCAATCTCCCCCATCCCTTCCCCCTGTGCAGGGTAGCATACCGGTTATGCCAACTGGTTAACATCCCTGTCCTTCCTCTCTCCCGTTTTCCTTCCTTCCTTCCTTGGTAATTTAAATGCGTGAGCGTTAAGAAAAATCGACAGCGGCAGCGTTGACCCGACGATTGGACGGAAAAAAAAATTGGATACTAGTACGAATCGAACCCAAGCATTTTGGTGGCAATCTGGTTTGGAAAAATATCCTATGCAGGCGTAATGTCGCTGAAACGTCGATTGTGGTTGTGGTGCTGGCTGTCAATTTTACAAGAAAGCAATAAACACTACATATGTACTCTTACGATACAGGCGTCATATCAGATTAACGTCGGTGGTTCCAGTGTTGGATCCGCTTTTATAACAGTCTAATAAACATTACATTTGTATTCCTATGATTCATCAAGCTATTCGCCGCGAGATTGGGCTATAGGTGGCAGCGCCGTTGCCGCGTTAGTGTGGATACGCGGTCGGCGGCGCATATACAGATGTACGCAGCGGCGGTTCGCCGTAGGCGGTTTGAGTCGATTGTCGGCGAATAAAGCGCATTCACTGCAGCCTAATGGTGATATATACGCCTTCCATTGCCCCGTTAATGTACGTAGCCGGCATAATGTTTCTATTACGTTTGAGCGAAGCGCAATCTGCCGGTCAAAGGGGTTAGTGGCCTTCGGTCACAATTGTGTTTTGCAATGTGCTCGATGTGTTTTCTTGCTTTATTGTACTTGTTTAACTGGTGTTCTAATAATAATATCTGGGGTTTAACGTCCCAAAACCACCATATGATTATGAGAGACGCCGTAGTGGAGGGCTCCGGAAATTTCAACCACCTGGGGTTCTTTAACGTGCACCTAAATCTAAGTACACGGGCTTCGAACATTTTCGCCTCCATCGAAATGCAGCCGCCGCGGCCGGGATTCGATCCCGCGACCTTCGGGTCAGCAGCGAGTGCCATAACCACTAGACCACCGTGGCGGGGCTTAACTTGTGTTCTGCCTATACCACAATAAAAATAGTGTTGCGCGACTGAGCCGATTAAGTATTTACTTCTTGCTCTAGCGGCTATAAAAAAAGCCTTATTTCTGCGTAATAGATGAAGCAGAACTTTGTGCACTTTGCTTTTCTGTTTGCATGAATACGTGTACCGCTATATAGAAATGCGTGGCCTTGAGGTCTTTTTTTACCGCTAACCGGACTCTGCAGACGCTAGTTCATGCTTTGCGGTATCACAAGGATTTCAATATCGCCCACACTTTATGAGACGGTGCCGCCAAAATTCTACATTCACACCTCAACATTTAGTACTTCTTTCATTCACATTTAGTACTTCTTTCATTCACATTTAGTACTTCTTTCGATGTGATCTGCTTGAACGACAAAGGGCACCCACATTGAATGATTTTGGCGAATGGACGGTGCGATGGTTAGACGTAGCGCCATACCGACACGTGCATGCACTCACTTATTAAAGTCCATACAACTCTCGGAAGGCGAAATGCTTGTTTTTATCGTGAAGACATACCGTACAAGCATTGATACTGTGCTAGCACAATGGAATAAGCCGTCCTCTAAGGACGTGCATAGCGTACGCACACATGCGAACACGGTGTGGCTAGCAGACGATGCAAGAATATAGTGTTTGAAGTTTGAAGTTTATTTACAGTTTTGACAATACATGTGACATGAATTGTCATGGTGCCGGAACAAAAGGCGTGTTTATACACGCCTGACTAGGCTCCTGGCACCACGAGTACAGCAGACAACAGCGGACAACTGCATAGAAAAAATAAGAAGATACACACCGCAATATACACAGATATATGTGCATGTACAGAATTGTCACAATTACAAATGAGCCATCCACACCACGATGTTTCTTCCGCTCGCCGCTAGGTGCCGACTCTACTCGATCTCGCGGCCAATACTGAGCATTCCTCGACATCGAAGGAATACATTAACGAAAGTTACGTATGATATTCACATGATTGCACCATAAAGTACACTTAGTTTCGATAATACTGACGTATGTACTCTAACCCGTGAGGGCTGACGTTACGTCGTGCCATAAGTTACCCTTTAAACGCCAGTGTTGTCGACATGCCTGGTAAACCCACGATGTGCACACCGCTACTACCCTTACAAAAACACGTCGATCCACCTCGTAACGCTTGGCTCAAAGCCATAATATACAGCATAGTACTCGCTGACTGCTTCGCATGAAACCGATTCCCCCAACGCGTGGGATCTGCCTAATTTTTGTATCTTTTATTATGCTGCGGTTAATAGATGTACGCCCTTTTATATAGCTCTCGCCACTCCTTTTCACAAAATACAGAATTACTAAAACTCACAAGCATTAAACACTTACATAAACTTCACATAAAATTCGGTCGTAAAAAGTCAGTCAGAAGTCAGACTTAAGGAAAGTTTTATATATTATTATTATTATTATTATTATTATTATTATTATTATTATTATTATTATTATTATTATTACCATCATCAATCTACATACGCACATTTTTTGTCCTCAAGGGAAGATCTGCGTACTAAAATTTCTGTGGACAGCCTTCGAAAAGTCCAACTGTTAAGATACTGCAACTTTTGATCGGAAGGGCTAACGTTTCTTTTTTTTTTCCCCTCGATAGCACGCAGTTCCGGACAGCGGCAACTGATGGCGCTCGCTCGTGCCATTCTGCGAGCCACAAGCATTCTGGTGCTGGACGAGGCCACCTCCCAGATGGACTCGGACACAGAGCGCAGGGTGCAGGCGAGTTTGAGGGAGAGCTTCTCGCACAGCACCGTTATCACGATAACGCATCGCATCGACACCATACTGGATTACGACAGGTTAGCCACGACGTGGACTACGTTACTACCACTGAACATAGTTCGTACTAGTCAACGTGATGGAGAAGCGGCGAGAGCGTGAGGCTGAAAAAAATTCGGCAGATCCCACGCGTTGTGGGAATCGGTTTCATGCAAAGCAGTCAGCGAGTACTTCCATGCTGTACTTTTATGGATTTGAGCCAAACGTTACGAGGTGGGTCGACGTGTTTTTGTAATCTTAGCAGCTGTGTGCACATCGTAGGCTTACCAGGCACGTCGACAACACTGGCGTTGAAAGGGTAACTTATGGTGCGACGTAACGTCAGCCCTCACGTTAGAGTACATACGTCGCTATTATCGAAACTAAGTGCACTTTATGGTGCAATCATGTGAATATCATACGTAACTTTCGTTAATGTATTCCTCCGGGGTCGAGCAATGCTTCAATATAGCTTGCTGAATCGTAGGAATGCACATCTAATATGTTTATTAGACTGCTATGAAAGCGGAGCCAACACTGGAACCACACACGTTAACCTGACATAACGCTGTATCGTAGGAGTACATATGTAGCGTTTATTGCTTTCTTGCAAAATTAGATGCACCGTCATTACGCTTGCATCTACTGCTGTTCCAAACCAGTTTATAGACCTGGCGTGTCCTCTGTTGTAAATGCCTGACTGCCACGCAAAATGCTTGGGTTTGATTCCTGCTCGGATCCTGATTTTTTTTTTTTTTTTTGCATTCGTGAAGTCGACGCTGCCGATGTCGGTTTTCTTAACGCTCTCGCATTTAAATTACCAGTGTCTGTCTCGCCGTTCCTGGGTAGATATAATAAACTGTTATCACCTGTGGCGCATACCCGTGCACCGCGGCCCGTGGTAAACGGGTATGTGCCACACGTGACTGAGGAAAGGGTTTGAACCTGTACGCGACAGGATTTCACGTATTATTGTCATGACCCGACAGTCCATATTCGATAAATTCTCTTAACCCTCCCATGCCAATATTGGTCTACACCAAAGTAACGGAGGCGATCATGACAGCACCCAGATATAGGCGGCTAGTAGATAGATAGATAGATAGATAGATAGATAGATAGATAGATAGATAGTAGATAGATAGATAGATAGATAGATAGATAGATAGATAGATATAGTAGATGATAGATAGATATGATAGATAGTAGATAGATAGATAGATAGATAGATAGATAGATAGATAGATAGATAGATAGATAGATAGATAGATAGATAGATAGATAGATAGATAGATAGATAGATAGATAGATGATAGATAGATAGATAGATAGATAGATAGATAGAATAGATAGATAGATAGATAGATAGATAGATAGATGATAAGATAGATAGATAGAAGATAGATAGATAGATAGATAGAAATGCTCAAAGTGCCAAAGGTTCGCTAAGAAATGCTTCGCATTTAAAAAACCAATTGGGCAGCTACGTCCTCGTGATGCGAAGACTGAGGAAACAGCGAAGCCGGTGCGTTGCCGTCCTCCTTTCTCTCCTCTTCACCCTCACTTTCCTTTCACAACCCCGTGCTATACTACACCATACAAGACCATGCAATGCTTTACCCTCTCACCTCCTTCTGTTCCTCCTTTTCACCATCACTGCCCCTTTCCCACCCTTTGTTATACTATGCATGGCTATGCTTGCTCTCTCTTTTAGCTGCATACTAACCAAAAGTGTTAGAAAGCGCAATTCACGCCGCAGTTTGTAAATAGAGTAAGAACGCTCACAGCCTGCTGGCTGCATGTTTCGCAACTTCTCAGAAGATAATACTGCACTCAGTACAAAATAACGATATGTAATGGCGCAAGTTCAATGACTGAAAGGTAAAAATGGACATCTTCCCAAATGTACCACGACGCTGCAAACGAAATCGATACGCATTTCTCAAAGTAACGCTGCTTAGTTGAAGAACAAATTCTCAATAGTCCGGAATTGGAACTATAGCAAGTATGGTTCACCGGGACGTGCCCTGTATTTTGCCCATATAATATTGATATCAGGTTCCCGTGACCGTCCTCACTTAGGGACCTGCTTCTGCAACGTTTATGTGCTTTGCCACCTGTATTTTTATGACGTCATGATAAACTTCAACTGCAGCTTGAAAGATATGCCTTTAGTGTCTTGGCTAAGCGGAGGGTAGTTGATTTCAGTGTGAGGGAGAATTGAAAGCAACTCGAAGTCGCAAGATTTGTAAATCAATTTTGTGGCACTCCGTGTGCTAAAAGACTGTTCATCATCTGGCGACCGATGCTCAATAGCTGTTCAGAGGTATCGGTCATGCAAGCGCACGAAAGGCATGGGCTAAGCTTGCAATTGTACTACATAGTTATATGCTGAATCCGTGTACGAGCCTTTTGCTTAGCCGTCATTTCTGCTGTTAAAAGAAGGATCGGTATTCTGTAGTGATACCGAAAAACTGTTTCTCGTACATGCTTTGGTAGTTGACCTGTAATAATGCTTGTTCGTAATTATAAGAAATTAAAGTAATCTGTGCTAATTCTTCCCCGTAATGCAGGGTCGTCGTCATGGGAAACGGTGGAGCACTGGCGACCGGTGGTGTACGGGACCTGTTGTCCAATCCGCGCTCCGTGTTTCGTAGTACTGCTATCAGCGCTGGAATCAACGTAGATAAATGAGTATCAGATATATTCCCAAAATAAAATTTTTTGAACGTAAACACAACGTCAATTGATTATCATTGGATGCTAAGGTGCAGTTACATCATCATGAGAGCAGAAAGGAAGCACGACATTTCAAAATTTTTGCCTTTTGTTATGCTAATATTGCTCTTGCGTAATTATATCTTCTGGTTTTCACGTAAAAGCATTTTGTCTCGGACTGCCACGCTGGACGTCAACAACGGAGACCATTGCCATTGCAAAAGATCATCCTGCCACCGTTCACATAACCTTGGAGGCGCTTAGAGCGCATATTAGAAACCTTGCGCGTGCCCCCTGCCCACCCCTAGCTTCGCTTCCAGCAGACCGGCCCGGTGCCTCATTTGTAAGAAGATTTCGGCTTACCGAGAGTGCCTTCCAACAGACTACACGCCTCCTGAAAGAATCCTGACGCACCCTTAGTGCCCGGATCAGCCTAAACTTCGCCTGACAGTGCGAGGGATTCGTAAGAAGGCGCAGCTCTCGTCACCAGCTTTAGAGCAGCTGTCTCTACTGATGCTGCACGAGGAATACGAAGACCTTGTTAAAATGTACACGGATGACTCGGAAACTGTTAGGGGGCCTGCAAGAGCTGTTATCTCCCAAGAAAAAGCCGAAATCTATCATTTGAGAACGTCTCACAGGACTACATCGACTGCTGTGGAGCTTGCGGCACTTCGCAGTGCACTCCTAAGGATTCAACTACAGTCACCACTGAAAAGTCAGTCCTGGAGTGTGTCATCAGCTTTACATCGTGGGGCACAAGACCAACTAGTAATGGAAATAAGACAAACCTATCAGCAGTTGAAAGACAACGGGCGTGACACAACCCATCAGTAGCTTCCCGGCCACTATGGCATCGAAGGCAACGAAGATGCCAATAATTCTGCAAGGAATGTGCATAAAAGTGGCGTGCAGCCATCTAACTTCCCAACAGCACTGGCAAGAAAAGTTGTCGCCGCGTGGGTGGTTCGGTATTTCAACAAGGGGTTGTCGGGTGTCACCATAATCACACCTGGGATCTTGTAAATAGTGTGAGCCCCCAAAATTCACTGCCGAGGCAGCGACGTCAGCCTTTGTACTCCAATGCAGCAGTCTGAGGTCAGTGGTCCATACCACTGATCTCCACTGGGGGTAGCTATAGTGAAGGTCGGTGGATTCACCCGTGTCAGAGAGATTCAAGTTGTCAGAGAGATACACGACAACCTTGCGTAGGGAAGGGATGACCAAAGTTGCTTAGGAGAGGACGAGCTCTCTTCGTTTCACGTGCACCTAGTTTTGTCTCAACCCTTCTCACCATCCCCCTGGGTGTGTCGCCGGTCGAGGAGTCCTCTTTGAGCGACAGTCACTGTGCACACTGGACCTATTTCTTCTTCAAAAAAAACTTGAAGGACGCTTGAGCTTCGCCTTGAAAAGTATTCATAGTATTGAATGCATGAATACTATGAATACCATACCAACTAGCCCAGCTTACCACTCTCTTTAGAAGTATGACGCGCTAGCGTAATCGGGCCTTGTTCTCACCGCATCGCCTTCTCAATCACTAGCCTGGCTTCGCTCTTCGATTGAGACCCAAACCGTGCCGCAAGGAAAAGAACGTCTGTGCGCCCGTAAACTGGCCCTTAAAGCACGTGCAGTTGCGAAGTGCCCGCTACGACATACGCGTACATTCTTCCTTTTGCGAGTTGGCGTGGGGACACACTACGGATCTGTAAGGCAACACACTCACCTGCACACGTTGTTGATACTGCTGTCGACAATGATAATTAACTATGCATGTGAGCTTTGTAATTGGTGTGTCTTTGGACCAACCAGTAGTGGCACATTCACGTTTTGATGCCTAGTGTGGTTATGCGCTTCTGCCGCGCAATATAACGTGTGTTAATGACACACCTTGCTCTGCATAACAGTCATATAGTGTTGTTTTTTTTTTTTTTCGAGGTAATTTCGAGCACGGGTGTGGCTCTGTGGTAGGACACCTGCTTGCCACGCAGAAGCCCTGGGTTCAATTCCCACTCGAACAGAACATTTTTATTATTTATTTATTTGTACCTCTCAAATTTTCGCTCACCGGCAACGCTGATTGTCCGATCACAACCGGCGACGCCGACATCACAGTTTTTGCGAAGCAGGCTTATCAACGCTATCGCGTTGAATCGCTCCCGAGATCCCGTCAGCGAGAGGAAATGTGGTCCGTCTTTCCAAGGTGGTGACCACACATGGCGGTAATGAAATTGCAATAATAACATTTCAGTAGATAAATTATTCTTGATGTAATGAGTAATGTAATGAATTATATGGTGGGGTGGTAATTTTATTAGTGTAATTAATCACTCCAAGCAAGTGATTTCAAGAAGAATGACTCATTGCTTTTCAGTTACTTTTGACTAAACTTAGCATGCCCGCTTCCCTTAGGGCATACATAAAAAGATGTCCAAAAAAGCCAAGAAAAGTAACAGACAAGTTAACCTGAGTGCCAAACCTCAAGTGACGGCAGTTGAACAAAGCTCTCAGAGATTTGAATGCATTTGAGCTGTAATAATGTCTATATGAGTTAGTGCATGAATGAATTTTTATGACAGTAGCTTCAAGATATTTCATTAGTTTTCCAACTAATAGTGATGTAATGTCATTACTTACAGCCCGCTGTAATTCGTAATGCAAATTGATTACACTTTAAGAAGTTTTAGAAGATAATTAGTAATATGATTTAATTACATTTCAGGAGTAATCTGCAGTCCCCGGAGGTGGCACTCCGTTGTTCACTTACAGCAAATGCCCACACGCTGTCCCTTCCATGAACAAGTTCAGCGACTTCAAGCGTAAACACGCCACTAATCATCCATGACGAATCGTGGGCGACATGAGGTCTCCGTCACTCAGTTCGTCACACCTGCTTAGAACTGGGCGTGCTTGATAGTAATAATCGGACAAGCAGGTACGCATACAGTAATAGTAGTGGTGCCTTGAAGATAAAAAACTCATATCTCTGCACCCCATTAGTGGCGCACGGCCCAGCGTCGTTGGAGGAAGGAGAAAGGGAGATTGAAAGAAGGTAAAAGAAAGGAGAGGCCACCGCCTCGAGCGCCACACAACACTGAGCGCCAGGCCGGGGCGCGCACCTCTCTCCCCACTGGGGAAACCGGGGGTGCACGGCGGCACTGGGAATCGGAACCAGTACCAGACGCTCTAACCATGGACGAAGGAAACACAGCGCCGACCAAAAGTAAAAATATATTCTTAAAAGATGTTTCGGCTTCCACACGGGAGCCTTGTTCACAATGAAGCATGAGCAGCAAGTTCGCTTACTTATAATATTGTCTAATCACATGTTTGAGGCAACGCGCCTACACAGGCGGAAGATTACCACAGCTCTTGGTGGGCTCTAACCATACGCCCACCGTTGCTGGAATGGGCCTTTTTCATGCCCTAACAGCGACTCCAGTGGAGATCGCCGAAGTCGAAACTGGGGGTCCGTGGCCTCCGAAGTTGTCCGCCGAGCGCCGGTAGACGATCGCGCGGGGGCCTGGTATTTTTCGGCATAACTTGCAAACTTGCGACGCCAGGCGCCGCTCAGTTCGCTCCCATAGCCGCGTTGTGACTGTCGCTACCTCGAAGGATGCACCCCCCACCCCCACATCCCTCTACCCCATGTTGCAGGGGAGGGGGGAGGCACAACATGGCGCGCTTCACGTCACTGCTCACCGTGCGTCCTTCTAGGAAGCGACAGTGCGTCGAATATTAAAGAGATTCATTCTCACAACTCATACAGCTAGTCGTCCTCAGGGGTGGCACTTCTCAGGTTGTCTTCGTACCGTACCGTACTCATACAGGTATGCATCCGGCTACGTATTCGTGCTAGTCATGATACTGCAACTGGCAGCAGTATCAAGATGATACTGCTATGCTTCAGCGCCGCTCGCTCGTTAATATCCAGAGTTGGCGATCACGTAAAAAATAAAAGGAGGAAAATGCCCTGAAATTTTTTATTTCCGGGGTATGCTGTGTCGTATTAAAAATAGGAACTGATCCGCTTCTCCAGGCCAGTCCGTGCACATCTGGCGCTGCCAACGTCCCAGAAGCGAGGCCGGTGCTGCGTTGAAGTTTATCGTGCTTCAAGGGGCTCTACCTATAAGCAAGGAAAAAAATACATAGCGAAAGGAAGTAACTATATGGGTCTTTTTTTCACCAACAAAAGTATTTCAAACAGAACGAGAGCTGCGATTTGATGCGTCTGAATAGCTGTGAAACCGCCGCATGCAGTAGAAAAAGACTAATGCGCATGACAAAGAAACTTCTAGTCCCCCCCCCCTCGTCCAATTAAAAGGGCATTCACTCGGATAAATCTTTCAAATAGGAGCTTCACACTTGCTCGACCTTGCAGAAGAACAGCCAGTGCTCAAGTGCGGCAGTTTATCTGAAGGTGTTGGAACTACAGCTTTTTAGTTGCTTGAACACGTTTTCCGCGCAAACAAACTAAAGCTCAGCGCTAGCAAGCGCGATGGTGAACGAAATTCATGCTACAGGCCCTGCGTGACGTCGATTTTTTTTTTTCATGTCGAAAGCGTTAGATGCCGCATCAAACGCGAAAATTGACCGGCGTCCCGCGTCGGCGGCGTCAACACGAGTGATGGAAAAGAAAAAAAAAAAGCAATAATCACGCGATGACGTCATCATGACGTCACATGACGTGACGGCTCTTAGTGACGCCATCACATGGCATCGCTGCTTCTTCAAAGGTGGGCCGATCTCGGAGGCAGTGCTAAACAAGGAAAGCTTACAATGCCTGCGATCCTGGGGGCATTGCAAAACCTCGTTAGTTGCAGTAGGCTTTCGGAGGGGGCCGCGGGATGTTTAATACATCGACTTAGAAGAAAAAAGAAAATGGCTTTCGCCTTCCAGTCAAATGAGGCGGATGCATCAGGAACCGTGTGAGTCTTGTTTCCTGTGTCTCAGCTAAAACAGATGCTTGGGCGAGTTGGTTCATACTTAGAAAAAACAAAACAGCGCAAAGAAGACAGGACACACACAAACACGCTGTATCTGTGCGTCTTTCTGTGTGGACTGTTCTTTTTGGCGTTGTTTTATCTTTCCTGAGGTTTCAAAGAGCCCCTAAACCACTACGAGTTCAGAGACGAGCGAGTGGTTTCTTTACCGTCTTCACTGCCCTCCCTATAGGCGCTATCTCCTCCTCACCACTTCTTCATAAAATACCAGGACAGTGCCAGCACTAAGCGTTGTAACAAAGCAGAAAACTGGGCGAGTTGGTATGCTCTCATCGTTACTGAAGAGCGCACATTGACGACGGAGACAAAGAGAGAAGAACACGACACAAGCGCTTGTGCCGTGTTCTTCAATCTCCAGTAAGGACTAAGCGTTGTACCTATCAGGATTACGCGCCTTTCGGCTAGAATCTGTTATCTCTGCTTGCCCAGTCGAGAAAGCAGGAAACGAAGTGAAAGCAGTTGATCGCGCACGATAGTAATGCAAGACAAGTTAGAACGAGCGTGCGGCAGCATGGCAAATCAGGATAGAAAACAATTCGCGACTGATGTACAGTCTCAACGGAAATAGATTAGCACAAGTGACCGGTGGCCGGAGCCGCAAAATCGCGACACGCGGCGCTGTTGCTCACGACATGGAGGAAAAAAAAGAAAGGAAATAGCATTACGTCACGCAGCCAGCCTTGGCAAGCCAACTCGTTTTGAAGCCAACAGTGTCGGCCCAACACGTGACCTTTTGCGTCAAGATCACGCAAGAAATGAGGTTTGCCGAGATTTCGGGTATGGCACCCGGTAGCTTTTAATCGAAAAGCGCTTGTTCGGCGCAGACCGGCCGGCTCACAGAGGACGTTCAAAAACGGAACTCCACCGGTAGTACTAAAACCTACCCGCGCGCTCTGACGTTTTGATCACGTGTTGGGCCGACACGGTGGGCTTCAATCGCGTGACGTCATGCTATCTTCTTTGTTTTTTCTTCCTCCATGGCTCACGAGCACGCCGATAGCGAGATTGCCAAGCGCATTCCATTTTCCAAAGCAGGGGTGGCCGGCGGACCGGCAGAAGGCAGCCCATCGTGCTGTTGGCCCATCCGAAAGCCCATATACCTTATGGAAACGCTTGTTCATTGCTTATCGGCAGATGTGGCTACGAACATGATTTCCTTGTTTTCCTTTTCTTTTTTTTTTCCTTTTCTTCGCTGGAGTTGCGAGCAACCGTATCTTTATCGCAGTTGCCCCGAAAAAGTTTTGTTGGAGTGCTTTCCGCCGGCCTCCCCTGCTTTGGAAAATGGAATGTGCTTGGCTCTCGATATCGGCGTGCTCGGGAAAAACAGCGCCGCCTGTAGCAGTCTTGCCGCTCCGGCCACCGGTCACGTGTGCCAATCTTTTTCCGCCGAGACTGCGCCTCCAGTCGAGAGCTTATTCTTGCATGACGTCACGTAATTGGACTGCTGGCGTCACGAATTGTGCCAAAAAGACGGGAAACACCAAGACCGAATAACGCACTCGTTCTATGTAAATACTTTCAGAGGTTGTTCACGGGCGCTTCAACTCAAGCTTACGGCTCCTCTGCAAAACAGGAAAAAGAAAAAGAGCCAGAGTGTAGCCCCGCTGCTGTAACGGAGCGTGAACACATCGTCACTTACGTTGTGGCCGCAGTAACTGAACAGCGCCCACAGCGGTCGTTCGGCTCTGATTTCTCCTAAGCCTTCCTTGCCGATGTCGCACTTCAGCCATGCGACGCGTGAACTGTTCCCAGACGTCACCCGCAAACACAGGTTGTTGCATCGCATATGGAAATTGCAAGTAGTATTCATCACTTTGCAGTCCAGATGGCCTCGTAGGTTCCTCGAACGGCAGGCGGGACGGCAGAGACCTGCCTTGTCCCCCGGGTTCCGCCGATAAAAGCGGGCCCACGCCTGCCGACTGCGGTTCAAACGCTACGTCATCGTCACTAGCGCTGTCATCTGAATCTGAGTGGCCGGGCCTGGTCCACCTGGACGAGGAAAGCAGGCTTCGATAGGGGAACCCTGCCGTCCCAGCAGGGAAGACCCAGCGAGCTCTTCGCTCGGCAAGGGTGGCCACGACACGCATACATTCAAGATACGGCGGAAGTCCTTGGTTATCTCTCAAAGAATGCGGAGGGCCAACGCTGTCGCCCCTGGAGCTCTCGTGGTTTGAGCTTCCTTCACCACCTGCAGGAACGAACGTTTTCGATTGAAATATTTTATCGCATCAATATTTCTCACTCTCCTAAAAGGGCTAGCCTGTAATTGCGAGTTTGATTCGCCGCTAGTGTAATCCGCACGCTGTCACACACCGCTGAGCGCACTCACCGGCGAATGTGTCCGATGCGCTCGCTTCGCTGAGTCGAAAATTGAAGCCTCGGTAGCAGTGGCTCAAGAATAAATAAAGTAACACAGAAAGCCGAGCAGGTAGTATATTTAAACTGTCGTGTTACCTATCAGAAATATTATTAAGCACGAAAACATACTACATAACAACAACAGAAAAAAAAACTAGCTTGATAATTGTAACTGCCGCAACTTTCTAGAGGTCGAACTCCATTCGCAAGTCTCGTGTCTCATTCGTAAAGGAGTTCGCGGGTACCTGTGTTACAAGGGTATGAGCTACCTGCGACTATAAACGCAGAGTCGTTCTTCTCGCATATGCAGCTCGTGAAAGTATGACTGATAATATAACAAAACACAACCTGACTGATCGATGCTCTTGGTGTACGTAATTACGTATGGACACTACACCGTAGCCTTCCTTTAAATAGAAGTCGATACCCAATCAGCGGGAAATTTCTTTCTGACTGTTTAAACAACACGTCTTGCACAAGCGATCACTACACAGTGATCACGATGGCTGTATACGCTTAACAAAACTTCTACCGAAGAAGAGGCTTGCGGAAACTTACCAGGGTTGACACGCACAACGTTGGCGGACGTCGATGCCATGGTATCCTTCTCGCGTCCCTGTGGAGAACTCCCGTCAGCCTGCGAGACACGCGTGGACACCCGATGAGAAACAATGATCATCATGACGAGATTAGAGGAGGAAAAAAAGCGCGTGCAACGCACAAACTCGGCCGGCGCACTCTCTCTCCGTCCTCTTCTTCATCTGCTTCGCTCCCCGCACACGTGCGCCCGCCGCACGCTCTTCCGCTGCGCGCCGATTTGTCCGGCGTGAGATGCAATAACTAAGATGGGCGAGAGAACGAGTAGAGAGAGAGAAATAGAGAGAAAGAAAAGGAAGAAAGAGAAAAAAGATGGAAAGACAGAGAAAGAAATAGACAAAGAGAGAAAGAGATAGAAAGAGACGCTAAAGAGCGATATAAAAAGAAAGAGGGCAAGACAGAAAGGAGAAAAATAAAGAGAGAAAGAAATAGAGAGAGAGAGAGAGAGGAAAAAAAAAGGAGGGAGCGAGAAATAGACAGAGAAAAATAAAAGGAAAGAAAAAGAAAAGAATAGAATGAGCGAGGAAGAAAGACAAAGAAATAGAGAGAAAAAACAGAGAGAAGGAGAGAGTAAGAAAGACAGAGATAAATAAACAGAAACAAGGAAGGCCGTCCAGCTCCGCTGCACCCTCAGGCTTGGCATCACTAGCGCGAAGCTGCCTTATTTGTTTATCAACTCCTAAGCGTGTTTCCAATTGACGTACACCCACGTATGTTCTCGGGACGGCATGGAGACTCTCACATCACTCATCGGTGAAGGGTGAAAAGCGAGCAGTTTCTTC
Organism: Rhipicephalus sanguineus; assembly: GCF_013339695.2. Taxonomy (NCBI): domain Eukaryota; kingdom Metazoa; phylum Arthropoda; class Arachnida; order Ixodida; family Ixodidae; genus Rhipicephalus; species Rhipicephalus sanguineus. The sequence goes on from NW_023614250.1 coordinate 55,243, forward strand.
TTGGGGTGAAAGAAGGAGAGCCGAGGAAATCAATTTTAACTAGTCACAGCAACAGCGTAGAGCGAGTGTCCCGGCACAGAGATTAAGATAACGCACGTGCACACAATTCTATCATCGTTGTCAGCGCTCTTTTTTGTGCTTCTCTCCTTTTCTTGTTTTTTTTTTTTTTAGAGCGCTGTGTGCGTGTAACAAACAACGTTATCCCGTACAGACGTGCTGCAGTGTGTCGTTGTGAATCCCAACTTAGCTAGCAAACGTGCTTTGGTCAGTTTCATGGTTAATCGCGTCCTATTTCAAGTTACCAGAGCTAACTTAAGAAACATCCTTGCTTTTCAAAGGGAGAGCAAGTATTCATTTTAGAAACTGCTCACTTCGTGCCTTTGCATCCTTTGTTGCACTTCAATTATTTTGTGAAAGCTTTTTTCACCAAAAGTCAATCTGGCCTTTCCAGGCAGCTTGAGCCAACAACACTTAGAAGGCTGCAAGACAGCCTGGGAAATCTGCATTGGGACAATTTGCAAAAATACTGCCGCGCCCACAGACTAAAAGAACGAATCATTCTTTCCGTTCAACAGTCGTGTCTGACTTTCCTTTCTCTCTCCTTTCTCTCTGCACATCGCAGAACATACAATGAGGCATGAAAATTCATCAGTAAATTTCGAAAAGCCTTTGTTGTGCTCATGCACCTTCGCTGGAATCTGGAAGGCTGAACGCACTTGAAGCGAGAAAAGGTATTTCGCGAGCGAGTTCTCGGTTGCAAAATATCCTTGCAGCAAAGCGTACTCGCGGGCTTTTACCGCGGCGCCACCTGCCGAAATGTCAACGTGACGTAAAAAGCGACATCACGTGACACCGAGGCTGCGAAGTGTTCGACGTCTGCAGTGGTTCAGCTAGGGTTGCCACCTGTCCTGTTTTAGACCGGCCCAGCCGGTTCCTTAATAGCGGGCCGGCTGCCGGCCCTCACCTAAGACCGGCCGCCATTGGCCGATTTTCTTGTCATGATATCGCAATTATTTATTCTCTGGGCCGTTCCGTAAGCGTTTGTTCAACAACTACAACATCAAATATTTATCGCCAATCATCAAAACTCTTAGGCCAACTCCTGTGGAGTCATCCCTTTTGAAGATCCCTTCAAGGGTAGCGATCATTGGAATAGAGCATCTTAATAGGCGTGTATGTATATATGAATTACGATATTTTTGTGGCATATGCACCGTGTACATTTTAACGTTCGTTTGTCTCTATGATGTCCCTGGCCTGGTGGATTGAGACACAAGGAGAGCTTCTTACGGTCGCACGGTTCTTTCATTCAGCAAATTTAGAGCAAATCGAATACTCTAAAATCGATTACTCCAAAATGCGATGAAACATTCAAGAATCGAAAAATTCGAGATTTCCAAACGCTTTAGTCTTACCCTTTCGGTCAAAAACTCTCACAAGATCCGTTCCATCAGAATGCGATGAAACCTTTTAAAATGTAGAAATGAAAATGTCTGGAGGCTGTATTCCTACCTTTCTGTTCAAAAATGACACCCGAAATTACTTGTGAGGCGTGTTCAGCTCTGGGCATTTGCCCAGAGATGGACTTTTACGTATGTGCAGCGACGTGCATGCGTGTGTGTGCGATAAATTTCACTGCAGTGCAACTTCCAAACACCGTTTCCTGCGCTGTCGTTGTAGCCGAGATGGTAAAGTGTTCGGCTCAGAAGCGAAGGGGCGCTGGTTCGAATCCCGCTGACGGCCTCACCAAGAAAAATAGAAAGGCAGGCTGGAGTGATGCGTTTACCGTTGCTAAAACCCTCTTCGTGCATCAAAAAAGGGTGGTTCGCATCGCACTGCCAATAATGCTACGAACAGAAAGATGTCATCATGCGTGTATAGGGGCTCGCATTACCACGCCCACCATTGGATCTGTAAGCATGCGCCTTTAGAAGGAGAAAAAATGTCCAGGCATAATATTATGGGTTTTTCTTTTTTTTTTACTGAATATCTAAAAAAAAAAAAAGAGGACCCCCGGTTCGCTGCACGGGAAGCTACCCTGGAACCCGTGCAGCGGGTTGTGACTCCTCCACGCGTTGTAAGCTCCGCGCCACAGCGGCATTGTAGCGCCACTACGAAGCTCGCCTGTACCCATTTGAAACCGCTGGGTGGGCGGCCGGCACTGGGGATCGAACCCGGTACCTCCCGTATTGGAAGCAGACACCCAAGCGTTTCGCCACCAATGCGGTGAGGGTACTAGTAAACAGCGAGTAATATATAGGTTGCATGATAATTTTACGACGAAACCTAAAAAGAATCTAATGAAATAAAGGTCAGGGTCACTAGATCAGAGTGGGAGAGTCCTTTGTTCCAAGCAACCTCTGGCCGCAATCTCACATATCAAGGCTTCCGAGAGTTGAAGCTTTACAATTTTGGTATCGATGCCCGCACCGGGATTCGAACCCTTGCCCTTTTGGTTAATAGCCCAACACCTTAGCCACTGGGCTATTGGAACAGCGCAGGAAACGGTGTTTAAAGTTGGTCCGTACCTTATTGCAGCCCACAATCATACAAATTAATGCCAGGGCTTTTTGTCCAACCCTAGGCAGATATAAGACTTAAACAGAAATATTAGTGTCATTGATAATCAAAGCTTCAGCCTCTATTAATCTTTTATTCTCTGATCTTTTACATCCTGGCAATAATAAAACATGCAATTGAAGCATTTTGACCAAACAGGAAAGCCGATAGGCTTACAGCTTGGGGAAAGTTACCTCTCAAATCTATTCTATCTAAATTGAGCAAAACATTCCCACGTCGAAAATTCTAGAACAGCTAAACCTATAGCTTTCCATTTTTGGTTGAAAAGACACCCACAAAAAATATTTCGTCAGAGTTTAGGAAAACGCTGAAAAAGCAAAAAAAATTATCCATAGGCTTGCTATTTCCGTTGAATATGGTCCCAAAATGGAATTCATCAGAAGACGAACAAACATTGCAAAATCAAAAAATACAAGATTTTCAAAAGCTTGCCATTTAAGTTGAAATGGCCCCAAATTCGAATACATCGAAAAACGACCACATTATGAAAAATAAAAAATACCGGATTTCTAAAGGTTTGCGATTGAGATTGAAATGGTCCCAAAGTCTTATGCACCGAAAAACGACCATACTATGAAAAATCGAAAAATATAAGATTTCCAAAATATAGGCTTATCAATTAGGTTGAAAATGGTCCTAAAATAATTGCAGCCGAATACGTCCAAACAATGACAAATCGAAAAATACAAGAGTCCCAAAGGCTGTAGGCTTGCTATTTAGTTGAAAATTGTCCCAAAATCAATTGCATCAGAATACAACCAAACTATGAAAAATAAAAAATACAATATTTCCAAAGGCTGTAGGCTTGCCATATAAGTTGAAAATGGTCCGAAAATCAATTGCACCAGAACACAAAAAAAAAACTATGAAAAATCGAAAAATACAAGATTGCCGTTTAGGTTGAAAATGGTCCCAAAAGGCAATTGTACCAGAATAGAACCGCACGATGGAAAATCGAAAAATACAAGACTTCCAAAAGCTGTAGGCTTGCCATGGAGGTTCGAAATGGTCCCGAAATCAAGTGCATCAGAGCACGAAAATACTTTGAAAAATTGAAAAATAGAAGATTTAAAAGGCTGTAGGCTTGCCATTTAGGTTGAAAATGTTACCAAAATCAATTCGGATCAACATACGACCAAAGCATGAAAAATGAAAAAATACAATATTTCCAAAAGCCGTAGGCGTACTATTTAGTCCGAAAATAAACAAAAATTGACAGAGATTCTGTCTCGCACCAAACAGAAGTTATGACGTATATATGTGTGCGCACACCATCCAAAATTCAGATGAAACTTGTCAAGCGAAACACTTCGTTCCTCAATTGTGATATCCGTCGCGTACTGACAGTCAAGCCCATAGCCAGCAATTTTTTTTCGGGCGGGGGGGCATCTGCCGAAGGCCTTGGCCGCTTAAAAAAAAAAAAGGCCTATTTTTATTACTTCTTTTCGGTAAAACACCCTCTCCATCAGAATTTGGAGGGGAGGGGACAAGGGCGCCCCTCTGGGTACGGGCCTGCTGACAGTACTTTGATTAAGCTTAATTGAACGTGCTTCAATAATTTCGCGTCCGAAGGATATCATGCGGCCGTTAAGAAAACGTGGTGTTTTCTAAAAGAGCAGCGTGCGCGCGAACACAAACTGGCTGTTATGAACTAATCTTGCGTGCAACTTCTTTTCAAAGCACAGTGACAACACTGCTCTTTTCCATACCACGATGTTTTTTCAACGGGCGCATGATAAGCTCTATCTCACGCGCAATCACTGAGTCATATTTCGGTAAACTGGAAAGAAGTACTCGTTTTTGTACACCATCACTGTCACGGCATACGTTGTGGGTATCAGGCTTGGTGCATCCCGTCCTTAGTTAAACCAAGGGACAAGTTGTATTCACATAACAAAACGGACAACAATTTATTTAACGCTCACACGTCAGCACGACGACCGAAGGCGCGTAAGGCTGGACAGGCAGGAAGCGAGAAGCAGACGAGCAGCAACACCTAGCAGCCGGTGGTTCTTGTTGAAGCTGCACGATCCTCCCCGTGGGCGGCGGGACAGCGGCCACATCTTAAAAAACACAATGGGCGAGGCGCATCGCTAACGCACATCACGTGCTGCTATCAGTATCAAGACAGCCAGTGAGGGCGTGTCTCCTACGACATATATATCTCGCATTTTGTGAT